>NC_044554.1:41187702-41370202 GCF_007565055.1 Rhinopithecus roxellana
TTAGATCGTGGACTGCCTGCTCCCTCCCTTCTTATTTACTTTCCTCTTTTAGCTTACAAGTCCTCTCTCTAACTTTAAGAGTTCTCTAGATCTCACCAGTCTCCCTTTCCTGTCCAAGGAGTCAGATGCTTTCAGCAGGCCACCTTGAGCACCACTGTATCATGCTTTACGTTTTGTGTCTCCTCCTTGCCTGTAGACAGTACCCCCTCTGAGTTTATTGTTAGTGGTTTTTTTTTTAACTGTAGGATGACTAAGATTTATTGCATGTCATTAGTAAACACAAATTGTCATTTTCCTCCTCTTAGCTTTTCTCTTACAATCCCCCACCTTATTTATATTACTTCTGAGCTCCAGAGAAACAAGATATGCATGCACTCATCATCAGAGAGATGCGTTTCTGTGTGTGTGTGTATGTGCATGTACATGCACTTGTTTGTGTGTGGTTATAGGCCTGATCAGACAGCTGTCAGTTTATCAATTAGTAGAGCTCCCTAATTAAGTATTTGCTTTGAGCAATAGAGCTCTTATTGGTTGTGAGGTAACTTGGCAGTAGGGAGTCTGTTACCGATGTAATAGAGATGCCTGAGCAGATCATTTCGTTGAGCAGATACTATTTGATGTCCTTTAATCATCAGACTCCTCCACTTTTCCTTCTTCTGGGCTCCTGATTTCTCCCTAAACATCCAGAGTCTCTCCTTCATAGTTTACGAACTACAAAACTTACAAAACTGTTTTACAAACCCTCTGCCTCCCGAGTATTTTCTCCAGCCCCCATGTCTTGGGGCTGGCCACATCAGGTCTCCCTGGCTGCTTCCTTTCCCAGGCCCTACTACCTACTCTGGTCTTTTGAGAAGATGATTTTTCAGTTCTTTTCTATAGTTTAGAAAATCAGAATTACTTGATTAAATTTTAACCCCTTCTACCTTTCTCCTCCCCTACCATAAAAATTCATTCAGAGCCAGCCCTGCAACCTAATTTTTTTTGTTTTGTTTTTGAGACAGAGTTTCGCTCTTTTTATCCAGGCTGGAGTGCAATGGCATGATCTTGGCTCACTGCAACCTCTGCCTCCAGAGTTCAAGGGATTGTCCTGCCTCAGCCTCCTGAGTAGCTGGAATTACAGGCACCCACCACCACGCCCGGCTAATTTTGTATTTTTAGTAGAAACAGGATTTCACCATGTTGGCCAGGCTGGTCTTGAACCCCAGACCTCAGGTGATCTGCCCACCTGGGACTCCCAAAGCTTTGGGATTATAGGTGTGAGCCACCATGCCCGGCCCCTGCAACCTAATTTTTAAGGAGAGGTGGTAAGGTTCATTCCATGAAACATACTACTTGGAATTCTTGAAAAATGAATTGCATTTGTTGAACACCTACTGTCTTTAAGGCAATGTATATAAGAATGGAGGAGACACTAAGAAATTTGAGTCCCACTCCTATTGCCAGTTGGGAAAGTACGGCATAAACACATGAATATTTAGAGGTCCTGTGGTTTAAGTAACGGTGGGTAAGGACTCTTTGGGCCAGATGGGATCAATGACTCACTGAATATTATAATCAGAGATGTGAGTGCAGAATAAGGAGGAGATATGACTCAGGACTGGTGTAGTTCTTAGAGGTTGCCTGAGCTGGCTAGCATGACGTTCCTACTAAGCAATGTGCCTACCAACCAGAATCTCCCAGCCCCGATAGCCAAGGAGCACAGGTGGTAGGCTATAGGAGATTTAATGCAACACAGCTAGGTTCAATATGGTGCATCTTTCAGAGCCCTGGCTACAATTGATGTAACCTGGTAACTGGTAGCTTTGACTTTGATGTCTGACACATCTGGTTGTGAATATTCCCTGAACCACTCTTAAGAGTTTCTCAACTCTTTGAGTCTGAGTTTTCTTGATTGTAAAATGGTGTTTGATAATACATATGTGGTTTTCATAGGGATTTTGTAAAGTGCCTGGCATATGGAAAGAGCTGGGTAAATGATGGTGGTACACTTACAATCTTAAGGGCAGAAGGATTGAATTAAATACAGAACAAGGCCTAGGGACTCTTGCTATACTCCCTCCTCCCTCCCGTCTAGTATTACTAACATCTTTCCAGAAACCGTTCTTCTTTATGTTGGTTTTGGCCTTTTGTGTCCCCATCTCTAGCCCTTTATTCAGTTGGTCTGCTCAAGGCTTACATACCATTTTTGGCATTGAACATGTGACCCTCTAATATAGCATGTACAATATGGTAACTTAAGAAAACAAATATATGTATGCATAGAAAACACAGCATCCTCCTTTAATTCATGGGATTATGGGTGATTACAGTTTTCTTTTAGTTTAAGCCTACAAAGTGTTTATAGTAAAAAAGTTTCAATGAAATATTTCCAATTTATAGTAGCTTTTCACTCACAACCACAAGTCAGAAATCAAATCTTATGCTTAGAAGAAAGCAACTCCAGGACTATATCCACTTTGGGTTTTGAAGAACAATAGTAAGGCGGGGTGACTCCAAGGTTAGGTCCTTGTTGTTTGGAAATATCTAACAAGGAACTCCATCCCCATGTGCTGGAGAATCCATAAAGTCAATGGCGTCTTATAAAGCCTGAGCAATTGGGAAAGGCTTCCCAGTCAGCTTTTTGGCCTCCTCTAGGTCTTAATTACAAAGGAGATTCATGGTCCTGCCTGAAATCCAATTGAGACATAGACTTCTCCATCCCAAATGATATCATTATCAACATTGGTTCCCCGTGGTACACATTTGTCATATTCATTATGATTTGTATGTAAGATTCCAGGCCACAATAATAGGGTAAGAGTACATAATGGAAAAAGTAACACAAATGATTTTGATTTTCTTTAAGGAAATTCAGTGCCTCAACATTACATACTTGCCTTTGTTTTAAAGCTCACTCTATTCCTTATCTAAGAGGAGTCAATATAAAAGATTTTAATTTTAGCCCCATATGCTGTAGCTATATATAAATGTTCTGTAAAGTATATCCCCTAGATAAAAGTACTTACTACTTTTTTGAAGTTTTTTTTAAAAACCTTTCTTTTGGTAAATAAAAGTCTTTTCAGCTTTGATGTGACTATTACACCCTTGGTTTGGGTTCTTTCTCCATTCCTTCATCCCTAGCCCCTGTGGGAACCCTGTAAGAAAAATGGGAGGGGAGAGAAGCATGGATTCCTTAATAAGTCCCAAAGGTAATCAAAAGAAAGAAATGCAATATGAACAAACTCACAAAATATTCTCGTGCTTCTTTGGGGAATACTTAATGCACATAAGGTCAGGCCTTTGTAATGTTAATTTGAGAGTGTTAGGAAGAAAGCCATCATTTTACAGGCAATGTTGCTCTCTGAAAAAAGCTTTGATTTACAGAGAAATGCTGTTCTAACACACCTGCATTAAACCAGTGCCTGCCAGCTTTGAGATGCTTGAGTTGCTTGAGCAGAGGAAATGCTTCATTGACGATGCTTAGGGCATTTGGCTGAAGTGGTAGAAAGCTTGCCAGAGGTGCTATTTTCCTGTGGTCAAAACAACCTGTTCAGTTTGGATATGGTAGGGCCCTTATTCTTTAGATACGTGCAGAGTGACAGCACAACTCCGCAATGGCCTCCTCTTCCAAGATTGGCCTTAGGGAGGGAAGTCTTACAGGCACAGTGGGAACATAGTTACTATAGGTATCTTGGTTATAGAGGTTAGACGCAAACAGCCTGGTTTCCACGTCAGGTGGTTGCCAGTGCCTTCTCATCAACTTGCAAACCTCATATTGTGTAGAGGAGATTGTGTGACTGGAAGGAATGAATTCATCCCAAACCCCCAAAATAGAGTCTGGACAAGTGGCCATCCAGTCTGTACCAGAACATTGCCAGAGACTGGCCATGAATTACCTTCAGAGGCCTCTCAGTTCATCTTTGGTTCTCCTCTCTCCTCCATTTCTGTTTCTTCCTTCTTCCATCCATACTTCCCCTGCTCTTTCCTTCTGCCTTTTATATTGGTCTTTATTTTACTTTTGGGTGTTACACAAATTAGAAAACATTTTTATGTTAAAACAAATTAAATATGAATACTCTGTGAAGTGCCTGACATACAGTAGACACTCAATTACTTCCTCCATTCCATCCTACTGTGTGATAACTCTTCTAGTATTTGAGATTATGTTATCATGAGAATATATGAGAATGTTATCATGCCCCTTCTGAGTTAATCTTATTCAACCCAGTTTCTCATCCCTTCATCTTAGTCTCCCTGCCCTCAAATGTAGTCCACTGTATGTACACGTGAGTGTATCTTAAAGTACAGTTTTCAAAACTAACCGCACTTCTCTATGTAGGGTCTGATTTGCCAATTTTTTATGAAGGAATGAGGAAAAAGAGAGAGCAAGAGAGGAAGAGGGGAGAAATGCCGTGCTTTTCTAGAGGAGCAAATATATGGAAATTACCCTTGTTTCTTCTCTAAAGTAGTAAAGGTCACAGCAGTAGTTGCAAAACCCGTAGGCGCCTACCGCCTTCCACACATTCAGCATTACTATTCTTGCCTATTTTACCCTTAGGCATCCTTTATTTCTTGCACAGATGGTCTCACTCAGGCCTAACAAAATGTTTTAAGCTTTGCATAAATTAAAACAAGAGGTCTCTGAGTACAAAAGTGCAACTTGTTTTTTACTTGAAAACAACTATGCTGGCATCTTTTACAAAATTACAGCCTCAAGCCAGGTTTCCATAATCAGTTTTCCTTTAAAAAATAGAGGGGAAAGAATGTATCAATGTGTGTGTGTGTGTGTGTGTGTGTGTGTGTGTGTGTGTGTGTGTGTGTGTATGTGTATAGATATAATGTATGTATGTATACCAAACACAAATGGTTCTAATCAGTGGGACTATGACTTTTATGCTGTTCTGTATTCCTTTGAAGGTTGATCAGGCATGAGTGGTGGGTGATTCAGTTTGAATAAATAGATTTGGAAAAATTTGATTTTGGGGGTCCAGGATTTCTGAGTTTCTTCATTAGTTTAGTACATGATAACAACTGTTGAGACATTTCAGCTTACAGGGACTCCCTCCTAGAACTCTTTACTATGTACCTTATAACAGGGTTTTACTCAGGCTAACCTTGACTATGCTCAATTGAAAGAAAGTGATGAGTCAGCCCAAAGAGAAATAGTCTGTTTCTCCCAACTCTGTGATCATGTGTCCCAAAGTAGTGACACATGGCATATTCCATTCTTAAGATAACTGGCAGACAATTTGTACAATCTTTTAGACACATTGCTCCACTTTGATTCACACATCATCACCAAAAGGGTAATGCTACAAATCTTTTCTCTTTTCATGACTACTCTTAATAGGGATGTGGCTTGTAAAGAAGCTTATTGATGTGCTTTGCTTGAAATTAGAATCATTAGACTGGGCCTGCCCTCTCATTTTTACCTTGACAGTAATAGTAAGAGTATGGGAGATACCTTATTCTTACTCTTTCTGTAATAGTAATACTATTATAGTATAGTAATACTATATGCAGTATAGTAATACTATTACAGTAATAGTAAGAGTATGGGAGATACTCCTACTCTTACTGTTATTGTCAAGGTAAAAATGAGAGGGGTAGTGTGTGAGTTATTTTTTATATATTATCACCTTTTAATGACCCTTTGAGCCCATTATAGAGAAGTTGGAAAATATAGAATAGAAAGAAGAGAAAGTTATTTTTTCTTTATTTTCCACAGTTAACATTTTCACATATTATTTCATTATGTTTATTTCCTCACACAGTAGTGATCATACTTTCAACAGATCGTACTGTAGATTTTACTGTAGATGTTGTATTCATTTGTTCACTTAATCTAATAATTTGAATATACTTTACTATTATTAAGAACTCCTTTTGTTAAAGATCAAATTGTTTTAAAACTTTAGTTAGAAAGCATTTATAGCATTGGATAATGCTAGCCAGGACATATAAACTATCTTTAGAAATGAATCTAACCCTTAAATGAAATCCAGCTGCCAATCTAATGTTTCTTTGTAATAAACAGAATATTTTTCTGTGTTATTGCATCTCACAGGAGTCTACTCCTAAAGGGTTCAATGGTAAAAATGCTCAGTAATCATGCTCTAGAGTTTCTCATCCCTCTGAAGAACACACTTACAGCAGTTCTGTGAATGACTAAGGTCAGCAGGAACGGACGTCAGGTTGGCACCACCGGATACAATTGATTTGCTTTATGGATTTTTTTGTTTCAGTATGATTCTGCATAGACGGCACCTGTAATTATGACCATTTGGATCATGTGAAAAATGATAAATTTTCAGTGAAAGGGAATGGTGCTTGATCCTTCTCTTTGTCTTTGAACTGTTTAGAAACACTAAACTTAACTGATAAAAATAAGTGCAAGATGGCCGGGCGCGGCGGCTCACGCCTGTAATCCCAGCACTTTGGGAGGCCAAGGCGGCCGGGTTACTTAAGGTGAGGAGTTCATGACCAGTCTGGCCCACATGGTGAAACCTGTCTCTACTGAAAATACAAAAATTCGCTGGATGTGGTGGCGCATGCCTGTAATCCAAGCTACTTGGGAGGCTGAGGCAGGAGAATCACTTGAACCCAGGATATGAAAGTTGCAGTGAGCCAAGGTTGTGCCACTGCACTTCAGCCTGGGAGAGTGAGATGCTGTCTCAGAAAACAAACAAAAAAATTACATATATATATAACAAAATAAATAAAAATAAATAAAAAAATAAATGCAAGGCATCTTAGAAGTATTGCAGTTTTTTAAAGCTCTTGACAGAGTAACTTTATTTATGCAGGTAAATTCTAGTTCTTTTGAGCAATATGTTAATAAGTCACTGCTAATGGCCTAATAGTTTTTAACTTATGATTAAAGACCCATGATGGAACTAGCAGCAATTTCATAACCCACCAGTCTAATTGTTTCACAGTGAACAATTATTTGCCTTGTGAATACTTACAGTAAATATTTTTGTAAAGTTTATCTTTGTTTCCTAAACAGTGATATTTGTTTTGTATGTTCTATAAATGGAATATATTCTGCAGTTTGGTTTTTTGCTCCTTAGTTGCTGAGAATTGACTGTGTTGTTGCACATAGCTGTAATGCATTCATTTTCACTGCCCTGTAGTGTTCCATTGTATGAATATATTATGGTTTACATATACCTTGTGTTGATGGACAGTGGACATACAGGTTGTTTCCACTTTTGATTCGTCAGAAATAGTGCTCTTTGACTATTCTTTTATGTGTGTCCTGGCACATACCCTTGATATTTACCTAGCATTAGAATTGCTTGGGTTTAGGGTATGCACATAAGGAACATTACTGGATAATGCCAAGTTGATTTCAAAACTAATTGTACCAATTTCCACTCTAACCAGCAGTGTAGAATTGTTGCTGTCATTTCCACATTCTCATCAATGCTCTTATCACACTTCATATGAAGTAATATTGTTATTTCATATGCCTTATTGTGGTTTTAATTTGAATTTTTCTGCCCTGGTTTCCTCTTCTGAGCATGTTCTTTTGGTTTTTTTCATCTATGTCTTTATTTTAATGTTGAACTTTTTCGTATTCTGTTGTAAGAGTGCTTTATATATTTTGATCACTATTGCTTTGTGAATAATGTGTGTTTCAAAACATTTCCTAAATTGTCGTTTATCAGTGCATTCTGTTTATGGTGTCTTGTGATAAAACGAAGTTCTTAATGATAGAATAGTTGAGTTTATCAAACTTTTCCTGTATGGTTTGAGTCTTGTTTTGAGAATTCTTCCCTACTCTGAGGTCATAAAAGCATTCTTATATATTGTTTTCTAAAAGTGTTCTAGTTTTATCTTTTATACTTAATTCATTACTTTATCTAGAATTAATCTTCATGTATGATGTGAGGTAAGGTAAGGTTTCAATTTTACTTTTCTCCATATGGACAAGCAACTATATTAACATTACCATAATATATTTTAAAAGTTTCTTTATCTCTCAGTGATCTGATGGACCAACTGTCATAAATTATGCCTCCAAATTTGCATAGTTTTATTTCTGAGTTTTCTCTTTGATTTGTTTGCTAATTTATATGGCAACACAACACTGTTGAAATTATTACAACTTTTAATTATTGCTTGATATTTTAAAATTCAGTCTCCCTTCCCCTCCTCTTATTATGTTTCAGGTACACATTGGTAACTCTTGTCTTACTGCTTTCCTGTGTAAAATTTAGAATCAGCTCATCGAGTTTCATATTCTCAAAAAAGTGAAATTTTCATTGGAATTGCATTGTTTATTAGATAATTTAGAAGGAATTGGCATCTTTATGATACTGATTCTTCTAGTCCTTGAATATAATATTTATGTTCATTTATTTAAATCTTTTTCTCCTTCCATAAAACGTTATGGTTTTTCTCTATATTATTCTTTATTACCTATTTGCAAATTTCTATTAGATTTCTTCCCAGGTACTTGATTTTTTTTTGGTGCGATTATAAACGGTATCTTTGAAAACCTTGTTAACAGCAATTCTCTTTCTTCGTCTATACCCAAAATCATTCATAGCAGGGACTCAAACAGATATTTGTTCATCAGTGTTCATAGCAGCACTATTTAGAATAACCAAAAGGTAGAAATAACTCACATATCCATTGACTGATAAAGGGATAAAGAAAATGTAGTATATGTATACAATGGAATATTATTCAGCCTTAGGAAGGAGATGTTGACCCATACTACAATATGGATGAACCTTGAAGACATTTTAGTAAGTGACACAAGTCAATCACTAAAAGAATACTGTATAATTTCACTTATATCCAGCGCCTACTATAGTCAAAGTCATAGAGACAGAAAGTAGAATGGTGATTGTCAGAGGCTGGTGGAAGAGGGAATGGGCTCTTATTGTTTAACTAGGTTTCAGTTTGGGAAGATGAAAAAATTTCTGAAGCTTGATAGTGGTGATAATTGAAGAACATTATGATATAATTAATACTATTAAACTACACACTTAATGGTTAAAATGGTAAATTTTATTTTAGTATATATTTTACCACAATAAAAATTATATGTTCTAAAATTTATTGCTGGTGTATAGAAATACATTTGATTTTTGTATATTGATTTTGAATCTAGCAACCTTGCCAAACTTATTAGTTATAGTAAGTTTTTTGCAGCTTGTCTAGATTTCTGTATATGCAGTCATGTCATGATGAGCTTTTTTTTCATCTTTCCCAATCTTTATACTTTTATTTATTTATCTCGGATTATCCAGTTACTTATGACATTCAATAATGTCAAATAAAATAGTGACAAATAGAATAATAATAGCAGGATCTCTTGCCTTGATCTTAAAAGAAGTGCTTAGAATGTTTTCCATTAAATGTGGTACTTTGTTTTGTTTTGTTTTTAGGTAGCTTTTATCAGATTAAGGAAGTTCCCTTCTATTTCTAGTTTGCTGAGATTTAATTTTTATCATGAATGACTGTCAGATGATTTATTGAAATGATGATGTGATTTTCTTCTAATCTGTTAGTGTGATAAACTACAGTAATTGATTTTCCAATGTTAAATCAATCTGTAATTCCTGGGTTAAACATAAATTGATTATGACATATTATACCTTTCACACAATGCTAGATTCAGTTTGCTGACATTTTACTTAGGATTTTTCATCTAAGTTCATGAGTCCAGTTGTCTTATAGTATTTTTCTCAAATCATCATTGTGAGGATTGGTATCAAGATTATAGTAACCTAATAAAATGAATTGCAGAGTGGAATTATTTCTGCCTTTGGTATTAGGTAGAATTCACCATTTAAACTAAGGATTGTCAAAGTTTTTCTGTACAGGACTAGGTTGCAAATATTTTAGGCTCTGTGGACAATATGGTCTCTGTTGAAGCTACTTAGTTCTCCCATTGGAGTGTAACAGCAGCCACAGACAGTACATAAATGAAAGAGTGTGGCTGTGTTCCAATAAAACTTTATTTACAAAAGTAGCAGCAGGCCAGATTTGATCTGTGGGCAACTCCTGGTTTAAAACATGAGATTCGAATTTATTTGTTGGAAGATTTATTTTTATTTTCTCTCTCCATCTCTTTTATTGTTGGAATCTCATTCAAATATTTTATTCCTTCTTGCATCAATTTTTTTTCATATTTCTAGGAAGTTTTTAATTTCATTTAAGCTTTCAAATTTATTAAATAATTTGGGGACCCTCTGTCACATTCTTAACATCTGCTTTGTAACTAATTCTCCTATTTTACTTTCTGCAGTTGGTTATTGTTGCCATTTATTTTTTGAGTGTATGTTGTTTTGTTCTTGATCCTTCTTGCTGAGAAATATTGGATGTTATTAACCTCTTCAAAGAATAAACTTTTTGCCTTGTTTATTTTCTTCTTTGCTTTGTTGTATATTTTTTATTTTAGCTTTGTCATGATTTTATTTCTTTCTTCCAACTTCTTTAGGTTTAACTGTTCATCTTTTAAAATTTTGTAAATTGATGGTTTGTTACATTTTTAGCCTTATTTAAAAATATATATATATTTCAAAGCTGTAAATTTTTCTTTAGTAGTTCAGCTTCATATAAAAAATTTTGATATGTTATCTGTTATTGTCTAATTAAAGCTATTTTAGGCTTTTCTGTATGTTGACTTCTTTAGCTCACATTTAGAAATTTTTTTTTTAAATTTGAGATATACGGCTGTTTTCTAGATTTTTTTCCTTTCTGTCACCGGGAACATGATCTGTGTGCTACTAATCTTTTTAATTTGTTGATACTTAATTATGGCCCAGTATATTGCTAGTTTTCTGCATGGTGTATCAGTTTGAAAAAAAAAATACGTATCCTACAGTTACTGAATTGGTGTTACCTATATGTGTGGTAAAACAAACATGTTACTTTTGTCATTGAGATTATATCATTAGTAATTATCTTTCTGCTTGATGTTTCTAGTACTAAGGGAGGTATGTTACAAATCTTATCAGCATGATTCTGGCTTGTAGTTCTCTCAGATTTTGCCATATATCTATACTTTTTAAGACTATGTAACATTGGATATATTTTTATGATGAATCAAATATTTTATTCTAATGACCTTTTTAATCTATAGAAATTTGTTTTGCTTTAAAGCTTATTTAGTCAACATTTATCATAGCTATAACAGCATAATTTTAATTGCTATTTGCCATATATATATATATATATATATATATATATATATATTTGATATCTGTTTACTTGTGACTCTTCTGTCTCTGTGTGCTTTTGTTGTGTTTTTTTTTTTTTGTTGCTGTTGTTTTTGAGACAGTGTTGCTCTGTTGCCCAGGCTGGAGCGCAGTGGTGTGATCTCAGTTCACTGCAACCTCCACCTCCCGGGCTCAAGCGATTCCCCCACCTCAGCCTTCCGAGTAGCTGGGACTACAGGTACCCACCACCACGCCCAGCTAATTTTTATTTTTAGTAAAGATGGGGTTTTGCCATGTTGGCCAGATTGGTCTCAAACTCCTGACCTCAAGTGATCTGCCTGCCTCAACCTCCCAAAGTGCTGGAATTACAGGCATGAGCCACCGTGCCCGGCCATGTCTCTGTGTTTTAGGTATGTTTCTTATATATAGGTACTATATAGATTGATTTTTTTAAAAATTTTGTTTCTCAGACCTCACAGGGATGAAAATGTTTTTAAAAAGCTCTTCTGATCAAATAATATTTGTCTGTTAAATGGAGCTTTTTGTCTGTTTATAATTATAGATCAATTAGAACTTATTTTGTGCATTCCATTTTTGCCCTTTCTACATTTTTTTCTGATTTCTTGCTTTTCTTTGAATTGTTTCTTCTTCATTTTTTTTCCTGCGATTTCAGAAATTCTGTAAACTATTTTCATTCTTTTGGTTGTTACTTTAGAAATTTAATAAAAACATTTCAAAGTCTGAAGTTACTTGGGAGGAAAGGAAAGATAATGATGAATACAGGGACTTTTGAACACTTTAATTCCCATCAGTTTGTTATCATTTATCTTAATTCTGTTGTATACACCCAGCAGATGATATTGTTCAGAATTAACCACATATTTTACCATATTTTACTCTTCATTTTTATTGCTTTCAGACCATTCATGTTGGATCATTTGTATTCTAGATAAATTATATTTTTTAGAGAATTTTTACTATGGAAAGATACTTTTTACTCTGTGATAATTTAAGTTGACAAGTTTCACTTCAAATATTAAAGATGTCATTCTACTGTCTTCAAGATTCTACACTGTTACTGTTGAAATATAAGGTGTTATATTTAATTGTTGCTTCTTTTAATGTAATTTGTTCTTTCTCTGGCTGCTTTTAAGTCTTTGTTTTGTCTTTGGTGTGCATTTAGGTTGAAATTATTTTTTTGCATAATCTGCTTAGGATTTGTTGTCTTTTTTTTAAATTTTAAATTATGTTTTATTTAACCCAGTAGGTCCAAAATATAATTTCAATATGTGTCATCAACCACACTGCAAGCCCTCAAAAGCCACATGTGGCCAGTGGCTACCATACTGGAAACCATATGGGACAGTTCTATAGAATGGAGTTTAGTGTGCATTCGAATAAATTGGAAATCTTACTTAAATGCAAGCTCCTGGGACCTGTTCTTAGAGGCTTGGATTCAGTAAGTCAGCAGAGAAACCCTGGGATCTTCATTTTTAACAAGTTTCCCCAAATGACTCCAATGAGGGTGGTCTTCAGAACGCTCTTTGAGAAACACTGATGTGTAGGAGATTGTTCAGGGCAAAGAAGAAGGTTCACCCGACTCTTAGGGAACCAGAATAACCTGAGTAACCATGGGATCATTTTTACAGGATCCACATACCTAAGAGGATGTGCCACTGCAGTTTTCGTTGTTCTCTGACTCACACTCAGTAAGTGGATTTGATACATGCCTGTGATGATGCAGGTACCCTGATGGGATATAAAGATTTCAAGTGGGGCCCATTTGTTCTTGCATCAAATTATGTTTTAAGTAAAATACTAGTATTTTACCTCAAACATTTAATATTAAGGAAAATATTAATGCTTCTAATAAATAGGGAAGGAGCTCAGACAGAACCCCATTCCATTCAAAGCAAGACAACTTTGAATGGCTGTGAATCTATATAATGGCTTCTCTTTATGAAGCCATTATTTTAGTCAAGGATCTGCTAATCGGGTAACACCATCTCCTATATACAAACATGCCCCAAGCTTGGACTCAGTTACAAATAGGGATGAAGGTAAGAATGGTCAGACTGTCTGGGTTTTCCTTCTCTTAGTGTTTCTCAAAGCATGGTCTGAGGACCAGATAGGGCCATAATACCAGACATGCAATAGTCAGACCTGCACATTTGCCACATTCTCTTCCAGAAACAGATTCACATGGTCAGGTACAGACCCAGAATCTGCAAGGTCCGCCACCCACCTCCACTCTCTGCCACTGGGTAATTCTGATACGGGGGGTTAGGGTGAGACTAGTGGAACCCATATATACCGCACTGTTCTCATCAGAATGAAACTACAAAATTCACTAACATCTCTCTTGTTTTTAATTTTAATTATACATGTACTATTTACAATAGCAAAGAAATGGAATCCACCCAAATACCTATCAATGGTAGACTGGACAAAGCAGACATGGTACATATACATCATAGAACACCATGCAGTCACAAAAAAACGAGATCATGCCCTTTGCAGCAACATCGACAGAGGTAGAGGCCACCATCCTAGGCAGACCAACACAGGAACAGAAAACCAAATACTGCAAGTTCTCACCTATGAGTGGGAGCTAAACAACAACAATGCACGGACACTAGAAGGGGAATAACAGACACTGGGGCCTACTTGAGGGTGGAGGGTGGTAAGAGGAAGAGGATCAAAACACTATCAGGTAGTATGCTTATTACCAGGTGACGAAATTATCTCTACACCAAACCCCCGTGGCACGCGGCTTACCCACATAACAAACCGGCACATGTACCCTTGAACTCAAAACAAAAGTTTAAAAAGTATACATGGCATATGGATAAATTTCCAGTTATAAAATGTTTATTTATTTTATTTTTCTTTTTGAGACGAAGTCTCACTCTGTCTCTCAGGCTGGAGTACAGTGGCACAGTCTCGGCTCACTGCAACCTCTGCCTCCCAGGTTCAAACAGTTCTCCTGCCTCAGCCTCCTGAGTAGCTGGGATTACAGGTGCCTGCCACTACGCCCAGCTAATTTTTTATATTTTTAGTAGAGATGGTGTTTCACCATGTTGGCCAGACTGGTCTTGAACTCCTGACCTCATGATTCGCCCACTTCAGCCTCCAAAGTGCTGGGATTACAGGTGTGAGCCACCACGCCCGGCCAGTATAAAATATTTCAACAAATACAAGTAAATTAAGTAAAACATTCCCTCACCTCTTCTCTAAATGTACTCTTCCCCTGGGGTAACCACTTTTATCAGTTAATTTTAAGGATTTCTTGTCTTCTTGTATCTTTGGATTGGTATTTTTCATCAGTTTTGGAAAACCGTTCAATTTCTTTTCAAATATTGCCAACTCCTCATTCTCTCTTTCCCTTCCTCTTCTCTGGGAACTAAGATTAGATGTTTGTTAGACCTTCTTTCTCACTGCGTCTTCCTTGACTCTCATCATTTCTGTACTACATTCCAGATGATGTTTTATTTTAGCTTCCAGTTTGCTTGTTGGCTCTTCACCAGTACCTAATCTGTTGTTAATTCTGATTACTGAGATTTTCAATTTTGATTAATATAGTTTGTTTTTATAATTTTTTAAAATTTAGCTTTTTATTTGGAAGTCATTTCAAATATGAAAATCATTGTAAGGTCAGAAACTGTGTGAGTAATACCATACACCCTTTACCTGGAGCCTCTGATTCTTATTTCACTCCATTTGATTTATAATTTGTTTTTTCTTTCTCGGATATATTATTTTCTGACTATTTAAAGATAAATTTCATACATTATGACCTTTTTCACTAAACAATTTAGGTTATATATTTCTTAATAGGAATATTCACTTACCTTACAGTATAGTTATCAACTGTGAATATTGCTGCAATGAACATGAGAGTATAGGTACCTCTTTGGCATACTGATTTCAGTTTCTTTGGATTTATATCAGAAGTAAGACTACTGGATGATAATGTAATTCTATTTTTAATTTTCTGATGAACTTCCATACTGTTTTCCTTCATGGCTGTATTAAGTTACATTACCATGAACAGTGCACATTTACAGTTACATTCCCATGAACAGTGAACATTTCTCCACACCACTGCCAACCCTTACCTTTCATCCTTTTGATATCTCATTGTGACTTTAATTTCCCTGTTGATCAGTGATGATGAGCATTTTTTCATATGCTGAAGGCCATTTGTATGCCTTCTTTGAAGAAGTATCTATTTAGGCCCTTTGCCCATTTTTTGGTTGGGTTATTTGTTTTATTGCTATTGAGTTGTTTGAGTTCCTTATATACTTTGGATATTAACCCCATATTAAATGTATGGTTTGCAAATATTTTCTCCCAATTTGCAGGCTATTTCTTAACTCTGTTAATAGCTTTTTTTGCTGTGAAGAAGATTTTTAGTTTGATACAATCCCACTTGTTAATTTTTGTTTTTGTCACCTGTGCTTTTGGAGTCATATTCAAGAAATCTTTTCCTAGATCAATGTTGTGGAACATTTTCCTATTTTTTTTCCAGTAATTTTACAGTTTCAGATCTTACATTTAACTTTTCAGTCCATTTTGAGTTTATTTTTGTAAAAAGTGTGAAGTAAGCATCCAATTTCATTATTCTGCTTGTGGATATCCAGTTTCCCAATACCAGTTATTAAAGAGACTATCTTTTCTCCATTGTGTGCTATTGGATCTTTGTAGAAAATCAACTAACCAAAAGTGTGTGGGTTTACTTCTGTGTTCTCTATCCTGTTTCATTGGTAATTTGTCTTTCTGCCAGTACCATACCTTTATGATCAGTATAGCTTTGTAATAGATCTTGAAGTCTAGGTAACATGATGTTTCTTTTTCATTTTTTCTTTATGTAGTCAATATTAATTTATGAATCCCTATTTTCCTAAGCAGTCTTGAATTCATTACTGAATAATTTTAGTACTCATATTTTTTCATATTTGGCCAGTGGTATCCACATCTAAAATGGCTCCAGTAACCTAGTGATGTGCTCCTGTCATTGATTTGAGCAGTTGCTTATGTTACGGCATAACAAGATGTCATTTTGTATCTACTCTGCCTTAGTCCTGGAATGGAAAAAAGAAATTTTTTGAATTCAAAACTATTGATTCTTTATTTAAAACCTTTAACTCTGTGAGTACATAGTAGGTGTCGTTGATTTTTTTAAGACTCTTAATTCTCCTTGAGACATTACATAGACTTACCGTGTCTGATATATCAATGTCTGAAGCATTTCCAATGATTTATATATCTGATGGTTGTTATCTGCCAGCTTTCACTCATCCTTTTGCCTTTCCTTACTTGTTTGGTAATTTTTACTGTGAATTGCTCATTTCCCTGAGAACTTTGTATGAGTATTGCTTGTTTTTCCTGGAATTTTTAGGAATTCTTTGACACCTGGGAGAAAGGTGGTTTTTACCAGATATTTGATTATTTCGTGCCTCTAGTGAAACTACCTGTGTGAGACTTTCTCATATTCTCAGGTTGAGGTTTTTCTTTTCAGACCATTTCATGTAAATTAAGGCTTTAAAACTCTATGAGAGTCTGCTTGTCATTATACATTATCAGAAGAGTTTTTTTTTCTCTTGGCAATACTATTTGAAATGAGAAATTTTCATTGCAATTTACTTGAGGGAGAGGGTAGTTTATTTTTAGTTCACCTAGCACTGAATGTGTAGGTCTTTCGTGTATAGCTCTGTTGGGAAGTCTTCTACTAAATGTCTTACCTGGGTGGGAGCCATGTGCTATGCTCTTGATCCCTGGATTTGTAAAGACTTGAAGCCAAAGCTGAAGTTCTAACTAGTTTGGGAATTATTCATGAGATGAAACAAAAACTAAATTTTTTTTTTTTTCTCTTTGCTTTCTTTTTGACCTGAGTATTGCTTACTTTCTGTCTAGCTCATGGATGTAGATTAGAAGAGTATTTTAAACTTCATTCTATTTAGTTTTTAAATTGTTTTCAGTGGAAGTATCAGTCTCGTTACCTAATCTCCCATGGCATAAGGCTGGAAATAGCCATGATCCTGCCAAACATGGACACTCTGCAATCTGGACCAAAATATTCTACTCTAAAAATCGAGTAATTATGTCTTTTTTCAATAAAATAAAAAGTATAATCAGTAATGTAATTTAATTCTTTCATTCTAATCTTCACTCATGCTTTCAAACATAGATTATATTATTCCCCCTTCTTAAGTGGAATTAGTATTTCATTATTCCATAAGGCTCTACAAATACCTTCTTGTTTTGCAAAGACCATCATGAATTCCAGGTGCTCTGTAACCTGATCAGGTTGGAGAACTACTGATGCAACCAAATTTAATCACTTAATGTTCTTCCTAAGCGCCTGTTTTTTTCCTGCTTCTATGACTTGCTCTCACTGCTCGCTATCCCGAACACTGTCCATTTGTACATGTTCCAATGTCACCATTCCCTTTTCTGGCAAATGCTTCAAAAGCTACTGTTTCTATAAAACTTTCCTTTACCCTTCTCTTTTGACTTGTTATGAGCTCCTTTAGTAGTTTGTAATCTCCTTAAGAGCAAATTTCACAAATGTTATATTTGTAATGTCTTATGTAGCAGAGTATTCTCACAGTCTAGAACAGATGGTTCTTCTGTATCTGTTGAAGGAAATGGGAAGATAGCAAAGCAACATAATAGGATAATTTTATTTTTGCCTACTAGACTATCTCAGGATATATGTGTTTTCAATTCTAAAACTGGTTAGTGGTATTTCAGTTGAAAAGGTCTTGACCCTTCTAACATAACAATCCTCATCATAAATGAGAGAGAAGATTGGGTGAGTAGGGCTCAGTGAGGGAAGCTGGTTCTTTTTACCCACCTTCAGAAATCCAGGTATGGGTTGTTCTGGACCTCGAAATTACTTTTTTTTTTTTTTGGATGGAGTCTCGCTCTGTCACCCAGGCTGGAGTGCAATGCTGTGATCTTGGCTCACTGCAACCTCTGCCTCCTGGGTTCAAGCGATTCTTCTGCCTCAGCCTTCCAAGCAGCAGGGATTACAGGCACGTGCCACCATGCCTGGCTAATTTTTGTATTTTTAGTAGAGACAGGGTTTCACCATGTTGGTCAGGCTGGTCTCGAACTCCTGACCTTGTGATCCACCTGCCTCAGCTTCCCAAAGTGCCAGGATTACAGGTGTGAGCCACCACGCCCAGCCACGAAATTACCTTTAAAAAGGTGGTCTTTAAAAAGCAAATAGGAAGAGACTAATTGCAAAAAGATTAATGATGAAATAAATTATCTTTCTCTTTTCCACTTTTTCTGTGGTGTTCCTTTTGACATTTGCATTCAAACCTAGAGCCCCACAAATAACTGAGTCTGCACTCTTTTGGCAAGCAAGGATTGCTCTCAGATGTATTTTATAACCTCAGCTTATATGGGAAGAACTTTTCTTTCCAGAGATGGTTTCGTAGTAATATCCTTCAAAACCTCACATTGTACAATTTGACTTGTTTTCTTTGTTGTTATGTTTGCTTTGTTTTGGTGAGTTTTACTCATCATTTCAGCCAACTGATAGAAAGAGATAGAACTTTTGTTGGATACTAAATCATGTTGATCAAAAGCACTATTGACCTTGTGTTGTTAAAACTAAAAATATAAGAACAAACCATTTTCTAAGGTTTTTAATTATTTGCACTAAAACAGAGTAAGGCCTAGTTTTATTAATCATTGGGTTATGATTTGATGTGGAAAGACCCAGCCTATAACTTTTCCCCTTGTTTAACAGCATTATTGCTGAAAACTTTAATAGACTTAAGTGTACTGAAGCTAGGGAGTGAAGTCTTATCTTTCCCTGAACACCAGGGCTGCTTTGTTATGGTGTTTCCATTTGTGGCATAATGAATGTGTAGGACGCTAATGATGTGGTCTCTAGGTGTTCTCCTACCACACAGAGCACTGATAATGAGCTTCGAGTAATCGGGTACGAGTCCCTGAAGATGAATCCTGATTACCTTCGTGGGGCCATTCCGCTCTGCTCCCTTCCTCCTTGATGTTTCTGTAAAGAACATTTGGATTTTGAAGAGAGTATTGTGTATTTGACTTTTAATTAGATTTGCAGTGCGTTGGGTTAATAAACTAGGGCTGCTTCTTCTTCAGTTTCCTCTGAAGGGATGTGTGTAAATGTTGCACAGTGGGCCAAGAGAACAGAGGGTCGTAACAGGCAGCAGTGGTGGTGTCCCCGGCTTCATGCCCCAGTCCTGAAAAACAGACTTATAGTGGCTAAAGGTGGATTTCATCCCATGGTCCATATTCACAAATGACTTCCAAGTGGCCAAGGACCTGCTAAACCTATTGTATCTGCTCTGTATGAGGAAGCAGTCTCAGAATGAAATACAATAGTTGTCTGTCAGGGCTGCCCCAGAGTCCTGCAAGTTGGTATTAGCTGCTTGCATTCAGAAAACAAATCACCATGGCTGACCACAGCTTTGTACTTACTGTGATCTTAGGGCTCGCATTTTTAGGGACAACTTGCCCTTTATAAAGCCTTTGGTCCCTTTCTGCCTTCTGCTTTTGTTTTTCTGCCAGTTGGGTTCATTTATCTTCCTTCTGTGTTTTGCCACGCTTTTCTTATTATAACTTTCAGATTAATCATGGACATAGATAGAAAGTACTCTAGCGTCTTTATCCCACCTCAGCTCTCAGTCTGGTGTAGAGCTAAGGGAAGGAGAATTGCCTTCATAGTCAAACCTTCAATGTGGTCCCTGAACTTTTATTTTGTTCAGTGAATCCAGCACATCTCATATTGTGCCCCAGCTATAATAGGTAGTCTTTTCCTGATCTAAGAAAATTGGATGCCTGGCTTCTGCCTTACTCTTCATTGTTTCTTAAGCATAGTCCTTACATGATGGTCTGGGCCTTCCTTACAGGTCTAATTGTGTGGCTGGGGCTTCCTTCTGCATGCCTATGCCATTTTTTAGTTTTTGTTTTTCTTTTGAGAATTAGGATCTCACTCTATTACCCAGGCCAGAGATCAGTGGCATAATCATAACTCATTGCAACCTCGACCTCCTGTACTCAAGCAATCCTGCCACTTCAGCCTCTCAAGTAGCTGGGACTGCAGGCACGTGCCACCACATCCAGCTCATTTTGAGTTTTGTTTTTGTTGTTGTTTTGAGACGGAGTCTTGCTCTGACCCCCAGGCTGGAGTACAGTGGCACAATCTCGGCCCACTACAATCTCCACCTCCTGGGTTGAAGCGATTTTCCCACCTAAGCCTTCTGAGTAGCTGGGATTACAGGCACACGCCACCATCCCCAGCTGATTTTTGTATTTTGAGTAGAGACGAGATTTCAGCATGTTGGCCGGGCTGGTCTTGAACTCCTGACGTCAAGTCAGCCACCCGCCTTGACCTCCCAAAGTGCTGGGATTACAGTTGTGAGCCACTGTGCCTGGTCTGAAAATATTTTTTTATAGAGACGGGGCCTCACTATGTTGCCCAGGCTGGTCTCCAACTTCTGGGCCTGAGTGATCCTCCCACCTTGGCCTCTCAAAGTGCTGGGATTACAGGAGTGAGTCATCATGCCCAGCCTGCCTATCCTGTTTTATCTTGAGGCTACTATTACTCCTTATCTGTAGATCCAAGGATCTGGCATCATTTTCATATATCCTCTTCAGAGTGTGAGTGTAGAATTAAGGTAAGCTGACAACACAAAAGGGGGCAGAGGTTTCCCACTCATCCCCCACAGAGATTCTCTGTTGGCATAGGTGGGCTGTGGTCCAACTCCTGGCCGACATGAGCATGGACAATGTGGCACAGTTGTGGCTCTGCGTCTTGTGTGTGACTGCTGCCCCGTTTTTGTTTAGCAAGCTGCTATGCCAATTTACTATGCATGTTGTTACATATTCTGCTCTAATTTGACTGCCATTTTGCTTCAGTGAGATGATGATTGTTTATGGCAGGGCTGTAATGTGTTGTCAGCACAGGTTACTCGCTACTTGTTGGCAATGGCCTAACATTGCCTGAGACATGGTGTCACTGTGAAATGGTTTGACAATGTTGAGACTGTGGTTATGTTGAGCAGTAACAATTGTAGAGGTCAAAAAAGGGCACCTAAGAGGAACTGTGTTCATAGGGGAAAGATGGAGAAGGAATACTAAGTAGGACAGTAGCAAATGTCATCAAAGAGCTTCATTTTCACGCAATTTTCATAATTTGGTCTGTTTTCTGTGAACAGTGTTGGTTCAGCTGCTGCTCGGGAGTAGCACATTTCTGAGTTAGAAATGAATGTGCTGATCATGACCCTATCATTTTCTTCTTTGAACATTTTGAGAAAGTTCTCTAGCCTGCTGAAGAATGCACTAGATCCTTGCCCATGTATGAGGCAAGGGACTCATTGGGCCACCTTCACAAGGTTTCATTTTTGGAACATTTATCTAAGGACTATCTTACTGCCCTGAGAGACCAAGATGTAGGCTACCTTAAGTTGTATGAGGCTGCTGTGAAAATGGCATTGATGTTTTTTTGGCTCTAAGAAATTTTCAGGACCTAGTCAAGCATGTGACAACAAATATTTAATGATAGTGGACCAGGTAAACTTCAAAAGTGACTAGAAAGCCTTGTAGAGTCTAAGACAGAGGGACCCTAACAAGCTTGATGACATTTTGAATACGTTTTGTATTGATTACTGATTCTTTTCCCAATTATCTGTGAAGCTGGCTTTCTGTTTGGCAAGGCAGCCCCAGAAGGAGTTTCACCCCATACCTCCTTGCAGGAGTAGCGCAGAACATCTCCCAGCATCGGGCCCTCCAGAGTCTGGGAGGGTTTGGTTGTCTCATGAATTATGTGGTGCCCTTCAGGAACTCACTGTGATCTCTGATGCCTTTCCTTTCAAGCAAGTGGTGTGGAAAAATATTAAAACTCTCAGTAATGACGGTTTCTAGATATGCACATCTTTGAGTGGACAATGAAGGCAAACATTTATATTCTGTCCACGATGCGAGCATGGTATGCATTCTGCCGCTATCAGAGAGCCTTCCTTCTGTTACCAAATACCTTACTTCCTGACAAGTATGACCTCCGGGACCTCCCTAACCCCTTTCTTTCATTTCATACAAAAATCTAGAGCTTGGCTTTTCTTTTTCTTCTTTTTTTGTAAAAAGAGGTTTTTCCATTTTAAAAAACCTGTTCAGTTCTTAAACTTGATCATTGATATGTTCCACCTCATCAGGAAGAGGAGTGCAGCTGAACTGACAATCAGTTCAGGCCCTTGGCCTCACTCATTATCATGTCAAGGACCTGGCATGCCCATTGAGGAGGGCCTCTGCGCCTTCTGTCCTCACCAAGCCTAATTCCTTCCCTTGTTGATGGTTTTGCCAGATTCTTTGCCTGTTGATGCCCATGCCAGGGCCATGGTGCTTATGCCAAAGCCTTTGACAGAATGAGTCAAATCTGATGCCAGTCACCCTGGCAGTTGCCACCTTGTTGTTGACCACTTCCTACCAGGGATGGGCTGAAAAGCATAGTGTCTGCTAAGCTTGTAGAGGACTTTTCTGTAAGTGCTAAGTATTGACATTACTCCAGTTTGAATCAGATCATTTGGAACTTTTGCTTGGATCTCTCAAAGCTGTTGACTCGTTTGTATCTTGGCCTCACATTAGTGGGGTGGATAGGAGCCAACAAGTTTGAGTGAAGTCAGAATAAATATCTTTTAAGTGTGGATCTGTGGAGAAGAAAGAGGTCCCAAGATCATATTTAAAACTGTGAATCAAGAGGTTTGTATTAATTTGCCATTTTCTTACGAAGTTTTAAAATGTTTTCTAATAAAGCTTCTTATTTATTGCCTTAGTACATTTTCTGTTACTTATAACAGAATACCTAAAACTAAATAATTTATGGTCGGGTACAGTGGCTCACACCTGTAATCCCAGCACTTTGGGGGGCTGTGGCAGGCGGATCACAAGGTCAGGAGATCGAGACCACCTGGCTAACACGGTGAAACCCCGTCTCTACTAAAAATACAAAAAAATTAGCCAGTTGTAGTGGCGCGCACCTTAGTCCTAGCTACTCAGGAGACTGAGGCAGGAGAATTATGTGAACCCAGGAGGTGGAGCTTGCAGTGAGCTGAGATTGTGCCACTGCACTCCTGCCTGGGTGACAGAGCAAGACCCTGCTCAAAAAAAAAAAAAAAAAAACTATATAGTTTATAAAGAATGGGAATTTATTTCTGCAGTTATGGAGGCTGAAAAGTCTAAGGTAGAGGGGCTGCATCTGGTGCGAGGCTTCTTGGTGGTGGGGACTTTCTGAACAGCTCCAAGGCAGTACGGGCCGTCACATGGTGAAGGGTAGGTGAGCATACTAACATGCTAGCTCAGTTCTCTTCCTTTTCTTATAAAGCTACCTGCCTCTCAATATTGCCTCATTGGAGATTAAGTTTCAACACGAGTTTTGGAGGGGGCATTTAAACTGTAGCATATATATAGTGCAGCAGTCCCACTCCTAGGTATTTACCCAAGAGAAATGGAACTATATGCTTACACAAAGACCTGTACCCTTTTTACTCTTTTTTTTTTTGAGACAGAGTCATGCTCTGTCGCCCAGGCTAGCGTGCAGTGGCGCAAACCTGCCTCCTGGATTCAAGAGATTCTACTGCCTCAGCCTCCTGAGTAGCTGAGACTACAGGCATGCGCCACCACAGCCGGCTGATTTTTGTATTTTTAGTAGAGACAGGTTTCACCATGTTGACCAGGATGGTCTCGATCTCCTAACCTTGTGATCCGCCTGCCTCAGCCTCCGAAAGTGCTGAGATTACTGGCATAAGCCAACGTGCCTGGCCAACCTGTACACTTTTTGTAACAGCCAAAAACTGGAAAGAAGCAGTATCCATTACTAGGTAAAAATTACGGCATATACAGATAATGGTTATTTCTAAGCACAAAAAAGAATCAAACTGATATTCCTAACAACATGGATGAATCTCAGAAACATTGTGCTAGTAAGAGAAGGCACACACAAAAAGGTACATACTTAATAATTCCACTTGTGTGAAATTCTAGAACCAACAAAACTTATCTGTAGTAACAAAAAGTAGTTCCATGTTCACCTGGGTGCAGGGGTGGGGGCAGTGGCTACAAAGTTGCATGAGGGAACATAGTGGGTGATAGAAATGTTCTGTTTCTTGATTGTGGTGGCAGTTATATAGATACAGACATATTCGTCCAAACTCATCAAACTGTATACCTCAAATGGGTACATTTTTTCTTTTATGTGTATTATACCTCAAGTATAATGAAGTTTATTTTAAAAATACATTTGTTCTAATCCCACTTTTGCCACATAAACAGGGTTCAGAGAAATGTTAGGTATTCCTTCTCTCTACTCTCGTGTATATCCTGATGAAAACATTTATATGACCATATTGAAATCAGATGTAAATATCAGTTTCCCTAATGGACTCAGCTGGACTCAAGTTAATGGACTCAATAAAATTTTGAATCTCATCTGTTCCTATTTTCTCCTGCCTACAGTTGTTATCTTTACTGTTATTTGAAGTACTTGAATAAGTGAATTTTGAATTCAGATAATACACTATGGGGAGCTCAGTAGGAAAGCAGACCCCTGGCCTCAGGAGCACCTCTTTGATCATGAATGTCTATGACTGCCATTTTGTCCTCTAGATTCATGTCTTTATATTGTCTATTTGGCTTATAGTTTTTTTCTATCACCATTTTGTTTTCAACTGTTTTTTCAGTAAAAGACAAAATTTGATTTTCATGCTATTAATTTTGTACTAAAAAGAGCACAGCAGGCATAATTAAAGCATTTGAGATGTAGTAATATGATTTAAAATATTTCACTAAGTGATATATTACAAAAAGTTATTCAATTATCTGTAACCTTTAAAAGCAGGTATTAGAATTCTATGGCTATTGTCTTTAATAATTACATTTTTATTTTAATTTTAATTTTTTAAATGCATGTTTCTTTTTTTTTTTTTTTTTTTCCTGAGATGGAGTCTCGCTCTGTTGCCCAGGCTGGAGTGCAATGGCGTGATCTTGGCTCACTGCAACCTCCACCTCCTGGGTTCAAGCAATTCTCCTGCCTCAGTCTCCTGAGTAGATGCACCTGCCACCACACCCAGCTAATTCTTGTATTTTTACTAGAGACGGGGTTTCATCATGTTGGACGGGCTTGTCTTGAACTCCTGATGTCAAGTGATCCATCCATCTCAGCCTTTTAAAGATCTGACATCTTAGTTGTTACTGTGAAACTGATTTTCTTGTTTTCTCCTTATCTAAACCTTGTTTTGTATATCAAAGTAAAGAAAAGGAATGGTTAAAACTTATATGAAGTATGGCTAAATCTTCAAAAATATATCAAATATTTAGAAACTAATTTTATGATGCATATGTTTTATGAATGGTAGCAATACTATTTATAACTGTCATTTCTGAAATCTCCAGATTTAGGTATCCATTGCCAAAAAATGTAAAATAGAATTATGATGAGTGATCTCTTGAATTAAAACCAAATGTTTTTATATTGCAATACCTGTGATGGTGATTCCAAACAGGCTTCTCCTTAATAAGTGGCCACAGTACAGTCATGATGTTAGCCCTTATATTTGTAATGAGGACAATTCTGGGTCACCAAGGGCCTGGATATGGGACCCTTAGGGTCCACTGTGATATTTATGGACATGAAATACAGTCATAGGCCATTCACCAGATTTACCAAGCTTGGGAACTTCCAAATAAATGAACTTGACAAATATACATAAACTTCAGTACATTTTATTAGTTTTATTTTTTGCCCTGTGTATTTGCAGAAATGTTATCTATTAGGAAATGTATTTAATAAAAGTAGAAGGATTTTTTTTTTAGCATGATACTCAGCTATATTCTTCCAATAGGTGTGGAACAACTTAGTGCCTTCAGCAGTGGCAGTCTCCTAAAACGATTGTCTATCAGTTAAAGGTTAACTGAGTATTTTGGACCAAGTAGCAAACTAGAATTCTTTTCATCTAATCTCTGTTTAATTTGGGATATCCATTATAACATCCTTGGGTCAGTGTAGTACATCTTACATTAAGTTTTTTCTCTAATGAATATTTATATTACATAAATGAGAAAATTGGTGGGTTCCCTTGGTAGAAACATGATATTGGTATTTTTAAAGTAAACTTAAATAGGTCAGAATTTTTATCCTCTAGAGAAAATTTCACGTCTGATTAAATAGTTTACATAAACTTAATCTTTTTCTGCTAGATGCATTATAATCTCAGATATTATTCATGTAGCTATTCCTCTGTGAACCATAAAATGTTCATTTCTTCAAAATGAATATGAAGCTCAAAGCATTAGTGGTCTTAAGAGCATAAAAACTTTATTACTTTGTGCTTCACATTTTTCAAGTAACTTTGGAAAGCCGAAACAAATTTTGCATTTAGATTAATGGAAGATGTTTTCCATTTGAAGGAACTGGCAAGGGAGCAACAATAACAAAAATCCCCCAAGGTTAAAAATGTAGTGCTTTTGATTCTTCCCAGAACTGTGTTAGCAGAACAATCATTTCTCAGCATGGAAAGGTATCATAATTGGTCTATACAGTGGCAATACTGAAAACGAGTATGCTTCAGAGAAAGCTAATATGACTCTACTTAATAATTTCCTTCAAGATCCTGAATTTGAATGTATATTCCACCCAGCTTGAGGCAAACAATTTGTTCCTATAAGTTCTAGTGGAAGTTACCGGGGGTCATGCAATTTATTTTTGTCTTGAAGTTTTCAAAACTGTGTAGAACTAAAGACACATTTACTTACATTGTTCCACTAGTAATTTGATCCAATTGGCAATGCTCCTTTCTCTTCTTCTTCTCAATTCTATTATGTTGGAAGAGTAGAAGCGTTCATAAAATGTTGTGATAAACAATTCTTCCTAGAGACGTTTAGAGACATTTCCTCTTAATAGACGTTTAGAGACGTTTCCTCTTAATGTTTGAACCTCTGGTTCGCATTTTTTTTTTTTTTTTTTTTAGATGGAGTCTTGCTCTGTTGCCAGGCTGCAGTACCGTGGCACAATCTCGACTCACTGCCACCTCCACCTCCTGGGTTCAAGCGATCCTCCTGCCTCAGCCTCGAGTAGCTGGGACTACAGACACACCCCACTATGCCCAGCTAGCTTTTGTATTTTTAGTAGAGACAGGGTTTCACCATGCTGACCAGGCTGGTCTCGATCTCTTGACCTCGTGATCTGCCCGCCTCAGCCTCCCAAAATGCTGGGATTACAGGCGTGAGCCACTGCGCCTGGCCCAATGTTTGCATTCTTTAGTAAGTGGTTTTTATTGTGGGTCTTTACTTACATGTGTTGTTATTGTCCTTTTCACTGGGATTATCTAGGGTTTCAATCTGTTTCTTTGTGTTATTTTTTTGGCTATGGGACTAGTTTTAAAGCCCTACCACAAAGTAGAGGGTCTGTACGTGGAGTATGATGAGCAATGTAAGAGAATGTTTCCTTTTTTTTCCTTGAAGAATTGGCAGTTTTAGGGAAATGTGTGCAGATGTCAGAAGATGGCTACACAGAGAATGAAGCATTAGAAGGTAGACACAGGTCTCTGCATTGCAAGTATCAGTAACAGGGACGAAGAAAGAACAGTAGAATGTTTAGAAAGAGTGTAAAGGATGGTTAGACACTTAGACCCTCTCTTTTGTAAGTTTGATTATGTACTTTTAAGAAGCAGCAATAAGTTGAAGGTCAAGTTATCTCAATACTCTGATAAGATGGGGTCTCTGGATTCATACCAAATATTAGAGTTCAAGGTATTTCCCTTCAATTTATTTTATATTCCTCAAATGTGTCTAATTCCTTAGGATTAATGACTTGTTTCTTTTAGAAACAGCATTTATTGCTTTAATCTGAGAACAAATATAAGACTTCCAGTGTTTATATCTACAAACACAAGGATTGAAAAAAATTTTATAATCCACCTCACTGCTAATTCTTGTAGGTGAAGCAACGACTTAGAAGAATGGGGAGACTGGAGTACATGATTGTTTTATAAACAGCCACAGTTGGCAAAAGATGGTGGTGAGGCTGTCCCCATTGTAAATCCTTTATCTCCATGAGAGCAACTGTTGCTGGCTAGTTTCTTGTGAATTAAGTATGCACTTTGTCTTTTTTTTAAATATGATAAATGAACATATTTTCTAAGTGGCTATTTGCTTAATAAAAATGAGTAATAAGGAATTAGGGAAGCATTGGAAAGATATAACTGGGAGGTGAAAAAAAATGTTATCTCTTTGCTTCAGTCCCTTATTCTGATCTTTATAGATCAGTTCTCCCAGTGAGAATCCAAATGGGATGTCATTCTTTGTTTGTTTGATTCATTAATTATTTGCAATCTATAGTAGGACTGTTGAGGAGAATGTATAAAATGCAGGTTACCAGCACGTTGAAGGAGGGGAATGAGGGCAGGTGGTCCATTAGCAGAAACGTTAATTCTTGACTGGGATAGTGAATATTGACCAACATTGAAAACATTATATTATGGTCTTCTTTAGGCCTGAACACTGACAGCCAGTTGACAAGTCTAATTTTTCATAACTTACATGTGGTTCATTTAGGAAAAACTACCATCACGAGCAATTCAATTCTATTATGACAGTTAACTCTGACTTCTGAAGTAAATAGAATAAATCAATTTATTTCTCAATAAGGTCCAAATAAACTGAGATTGTTGTGCCAATTATGCAGTTTGTGAGTACGGTGTAGATGGTATGTGCTGGGTTGTGCAGTGTACAACCTGCAAAGCTGTATGAGGCAACTTAGACATTCTACTCCTAGCTATATACCCAGAGAAAATACATGTTTCTACAAAAGTTTGTACAGAATGTTTATAGTACCATTATTCATAATATCCAAAAAGTGAAAACAACCCAGATGTTCCTAAACTGATAAGTGGATAAACAAAATGTGGTGTATCCATAAAGTAGAATATTATGTAGCCGTAAGAAAGAATGGAATACCAATACATGCTACAGCCTGGCTGAACCTTGGAAACGTTATGCCAAGTTAACAGCACATACTGATTGTATGAGTACATTTAGATACGAAATATCTAAAAGAGGTAAATCCATTGCCAGCGACTGAAATGGGGTGTGATTACTTAATGGGTATAGGGTTTTCTTTTGGGAGTGATGAAATGTTCTAGAATCAGTTAGTGGTGGGATTGCACAACCTTGAAAACTACGGAAAACCCTGTGAAATGTACAGTTTAAAATGGTTAAAATGATACATTTTATGTTGTATAAAAGAAAATTAAAAAAAATTAATCCGGTGGGGTCTGATGGCAAATGGACATGAGGGAACTTTTTTTGAGGTGATGGAAGTGTTATAAATCTAGATAAGAGTGATGGTTGCACAACTGTGTAAATTTATAAAAACTCATCAAACTGTATACTCTTAAAATGTGGATGTGTTTTATGGTATGCAATTATACCTCAATAAAGCTGTTTAAAAAAAACTCTGTGAGTCATTACTGAAATCAGTGCCATTTTCTGAATTTCAGAAATATCAAAGGAGAGCTTTCCCACTGTGAATTTATAATAAATAACGTTTGGTATTTTATTTCCTTTGACTTAACAAGAGCCCAAGATGCAGAAACAAATCTGCACTTCCATGTTGTGTTACCCGCTCCGGGCCATGGCCCATTTGCCAGTTGCAGATTGCCTCCTTGTCTGAAAATGGGCGTGTTTCTTCATAGTAACTCTCCATTCTATTGTTGGTGACAGCGCAATAATGGAATTTTCTTCTGTGTGGATAAGCCCCTTCAGTGATATTTGCAAATCAAATCATATCTGCTTTTTGTGCTACATTGTCCTCAGAATCTTTTGATTGGTTTGGTTATAGACATCCCTATATCAGCTTCTCTGTTCTCTTTCAGTTTAAATATCTGTATGCGGTGGCAAATTGCATTATGAAATCCTCTCACATTTATTGCTGTTTAGTGCATGGAAATGGCATTTCCTCATTACCAAAGATAAACTCTAAATGTTTCTTTTTTTTTTTTTCCTGAAGCAGCAAATTATGTATTCAAAAATCTTTTCTCTATAGCATTATTTCTCTGAGCCGTTTCTTTTCTCCCCCCTGAATGCTGACACCAGATGCAGTCTGCATGGACATTAGTCCCAGGGAAATCTTGTCTTCTACCCAGGAGGAGGAGATTATAGGAAGCAATGCTGACTCTTGTTGTAGATTCACAATGTGCTGACACGATAATAGGACATGAATGGGCTTTTGGAATGCCTTTTCCTTTGAGCTTGGCTGAGAGGGGGACAGAGGCAGACAGCTCCATGGCCTGAATTTCGTTAGCTGTGTGACAATGAGAGAGATAAGTAGATGTGACAGTTATGAATGATCCTCTGTCGTGCACTTTCACGTTCAGACTCAGATAAACTGACACTGCTGTCAAACACCAGCTATGGAGAGCTGAGACCTCTGATGAACCTTCTAATATGGTAAATGGGAGTCTTAATTCTTCATTAACTGGAAAAAGGAGATTTGGCCATGTAATTTTCTCCTTGCTGCCTGTTTTAAAGATTCCAATAACCCAGCATTTACAGTTGACTAGGCAGGGATTGCTTTTCCCCCCCTACACTTGCAACATGCAGACTGTGAAATCTGAGGAAACGCCGCTTAAACCCAGACTTATTGCCTTGGTTATCTTTAATGACTTTGAAATGTATTGGCCTCATTATGGAACAGTGCAGTTATCAATTCCTCTAATTAGGTGATGTGCTCCCATAAGAAATTTAACATTAAAGCACAAAAATGAACTCGTTAGAGGCATCTATTGCTAGGAACTTCAGTATCAATGGTGAATTGAAGATACTGTTTCGTTACCAATTCTTCTGCACCCTACGTCTGACTCCTCCTTGAAGACTAGAGCATGGGCATTTTTTTCTTTTTCCTTAAGGGTTTAATCCTCATAGAGCACCTCTAATACCTTTTATGACATTTGAGTGCTTCTGGATAGTAAACTGTATGCCTTTGACTAAATTGACCAGGAGCCTAGGGGAGGGAGGAGGTGAGTAGTTTACATTTAAATGCTCCACATATCAACCCATCTTTCTTTCTTAGAATTTTAACCCATGGCTAGTTACTCTTTCTTGTATAATGCCAATAAACTTCCTTTCTATAAGTAGCTTAGCAAAGCCTTTGTTTTTACCACGATAGGGACCATTATTTGTTTATTAAATAGTGATGCTGTTTCACTCATACAATTTCAGCTGTATTTCCAGAGAAGATGAGGTTTCTGGGTTTAGGCTTTTTAGGTCTCTTAACCCTTCTTTACATCAATCATCCATCTGAACAAAAAAAGTAATTGTAGCCTCCCCTTTGGGGAAACTATATAGTTTAATTAGTGTTTTCTAATAACTTGCAAATCCTTAGAGAAAACTTATAATAGAAGCATAAGAAATTATCTTTGGGGTTAGTTTATTATTGTTCCTATTATTATCATTATTACTATATGGGACTAGTTTTTTTTTAAATTGACTACTTGAAAATGTGTTTCAGATCTCATGGAGTGAAATTTACCTTTAATTTACCTTAGAGCTCAAATAAGAGCATACAGAATATAAAAATGTGGAACACCAATTTCTTTAAAATACCTGACCCTGTTAATGGCCAGGAGTGTTAACTTTGTCACCTGGAAGAAGATCCTGTCCTAGAAAATGTTAGAATGAAAACATTAATCATCTCCTCTCAAAGGGTCATTGAGGAAGCTGGGCTTGAGTGTGTGCAGCTGTTCTTCAATAATGTTATATCATTCTGAACCAATTATCATCCTTAACCCAGATTTGCTTTGAATCTCTGTGGCATCTTGACTACTGTCTATAACAACAGTGATTGCCAGACCCTGCCTGATGCTCAGGTTTGTATCAACCCTCTACTTCTCCTCACAGTAGGTAAGAGCTTCTTGGTGTTCTGTTCCTTACCCAGGCTTGAGGAATAGTCCTACTTTTTGCCATGATGCCTTGCCGCAGTTTTGGCTCTTCCCTCGTGCTGTTGTTCTCTTTGTCATGCAGGTTTCCTAGTATCTTAGTAAAAGCTGTGAACAATTCCTATCACCTTTTCAGACCTTCCTTCCAAGAAGTAGGGGATGGAGGGGGTTCCTGATCTTGCCACAGGTGGGTGCCACATGTAAGGACCCACTGGTTCCTCATGAGATTCTTTGAGAGAGTCTGAATGAAGCTCGATTGTCTGGGTTAAAAGTCTGGTGCTGTCACCTGCTTTCTGAATGACTTTAAGCAAGTTATTTGACTTCTCTTTGCCTCAGTTTCCTGCCTATAAAATGAAGATAATAGCACCTGTCTTATCAAGGTTCTTAGAGAAGATTAGATGCATTAACACATGTAAAGCACTTAGAACACTTTAAGTCACATAGTAAACATTAATAAATATCAGTCGCTAACAGCTTTTGCTTCTGCTCTATTACCATTTTACTATCTCATCTCTCTCATATCCCACAACAGCAAGCCAAACCCTTTGGCTCTTGATAGATTTAGTATTCTTAATGTTTGAGCCCTACTATTTGCTATTGCTTCCCTTTTTACTCCTATACACTAATGTGTGAAATTAAAATAAAAAGCAGAATTGAGGCCAGGCACAGCAGCTTGTACCTGTAATTCCAGTGCTTTGGGAGGCCAAAGTGGAAGGATCACTTAAGCATAGGAGTTTGAGGCTGCAGTGGGCTATGATAGCACCACTGTACTCCAGCTTAGGTGACAGAGCAGGACCTTGTCTCAAAAAAAACAAACAAAAAACAGAATTGGTCACCATGATATTAAAGAGCCATGAAATATATTAGCATCTCATTTTTCTCCCTATCCCCTCTATCCTGAACATTCCATATAGTCTTGGGAAATAACTTCTTTAAGGTAGGTCAGTTATTATGAATATAACATGATTGTCTATTGGGTTATGTTCATTGGGTTGATGCCAAGGAAAAATGAATATGGCAGGTCCCAGCAAGTAACAACAACAAAAATAGTATTGTCGACTATTTCACAGAGGGTGTGGAACTAGTATTGGGTTTTAAAGGATGAATAGGGGTTTATCAGATGAGGAGGATTGAGAAGAGCATTCAGGACAAAGGCATGTGGAAAAATTGGTGCGGTAGTGCACGCCAGTCCTGGGACCTTCAAGTTGAACATTTAGGAGTGTAGCAGTTATGTTTCAGAAGCAGAGGATGAGTGGAGAGGGCAGCAATAGAATGGCATGAAGACCCTTGTACAGTATACTAAGGAGTTTGGAGTTAATCCTGTGGGCATGCAAGACCCTTTGAAAGATTTGCAGTGGGAAAGTGTTCGGATCTGATTTGCTAACTCATTGCAATGGCTCTGTGGAAGAATATCTTGGAGAGGGGTTCAAGACTTGAGCCAGGGGACATGTCAAGTAGTGTTTCAAATGCTAACTACTCCCTCCTGCTTCTCACATTGCTAAATAGAGTGCAGCAGAATGAGGTGTACTTCTGAAGACAGGTTTTTGAATCAGCTTTCCAGCAGTCCCTTGAGTACATTGAGAGGATGCGTGGAGGGAAGACATACCATCTTTACCCTGCCCTCTCCCCATGTTAATCTTTTGAAAGAGATGGGAGCAAAGCTGCCATCACATTGGGCTTGACTGAAGACAGAAGTCCTTGAGCATCCTTCCCCTGAGTGCAGGCAAGCCTTGTGCTTGCAGAGGAGAGGAGATTAGAATAACATCCTCACTCTTCAGTGAGAGGGCAGGCCCTCACACTGGATGGTTCCACCCCGGAGTTCAGGCCTCTCCTGACAAGTGTTGTGAGCATCTGATGTCCTTGCCTCTCTTCTGCACTGCTTACCTTACAGCAGTTAAGCATGAGAGCATTCTGTGTCTTCCTTTCTCTCCCTTCAGTTGCTTAAAGAAAATGAGAATTTGCTTTAAAGAAAAATGTTAAGAAATCTTTATAAAATGGTATTAATTAGAAAATCTCACACTTTTTTCTTCAGAATGCTTTTCTTCAATTGCCATTGTATCTTTTTGCCCCTTCCAAACTCTTACCAATTATTATTTATGTATATTATCGTAATTACTTGTAGAAAATCAATAGAATTGCTTGTCTTTATCAGCAGTGCTACCTTTCTACCTCTTTCTCCCTTTTCATCCTCTCTTCGTCCCTTGCGAATTGTTATTTCTGAGTGTATTATTATTATAATTAAGGAAATTTGATAAAAATACCATGACAATTTCATGCCTCAGAATTATTACACAGGATTTATAAAAAAAGATTATTATACATCAGTGCAGTATTTGTTATTCCTAAATGATTATTCCAGAAATACTAATCAAAAACATCTCCCTCCAGAATAGTACTGTAGCTTTCATATCAGCTGCTGTTTCTTTGAATGGGGTTGCCCAATCTTTCATCAAAGAAACACATCACCCATATCCCTGTCTTTAAAAACAGCAATTATGTGTAAATGCCTCCTGATTTATTTGAGCCAGGGCCACTGGCCAGTATGAGTCACCACAATTTATTGCTAACCGTCACTTTTACATGATAGGTCTGTAACAAATATCTGCCGCATATTGTTAAATTAATCTTCCATTTAAAATTAATGGAGTTAGACTCCCCAGGTTCAATGTAATTTCATGTTCACGGGCAGGGAGGGATGTGTGCTGCATACAAAATGAGACAAGGCCCAGCGCCCTAATCTTTCATCACCTTGAACCTGGAGACTAGGACGCGTCTCAGCACCAACTAATGAGATTGAGCCTGCGTCTCTCCTGAGGATGCCGGCTCAAAGAGGCTTTTCTGCTCAGAAATAGCAGGCTCCGTCTTATTTTAATAATTCCTCAGATATGACAAGTCTGATGTTATGTATGAAAGAGCCAGGCTTGAAAAAGAGATAAAATGAATTTTATATCATTACTTCAAAACCAAACCAAGGGAAGTGTGTTGCAGTTAAATTAAAAAAAAAAAAAAAGGACCCATTTTAGTCATGAAATATACTGACTGTAAACCAGGAGTCATCCTTTCATTTATTTTAATGCACAATCACCTTAGATTTCTCTTCTGTAATTTTTACACCTATTCATGCATTAATCAGAATAATGTAGATGAAAGCAGGAGCTTGTTCGATAAACATTTAGATGAAAATATCAGAGGGGACATGTATTTCCTGATGGAGTATGTCATACTGAACCTCTGAAGTCCCATCGCTTCTTTTGGTGGCATCTTTTGAAAATGCATCTTTTTTCTATGTACCACTAACCTATTACTGTTTAGTCTCTTAGACTTTAAAAATGAGTAAGCCAATTTACACAGGGATATTGGGTTCTCTAGTTTTTCTTTCTCAGTCTTTTTCACAAACCAAGTAACTATTTTGCATCCATGGAGAATAAGGTTTTACAGAACAGGTTTCAGCTATCACACCTCATCTACAGTACTTCTGGCAAATGGTTGCTGGTTTTTTTTTTTTTTTTAATTATTAGGGAAGACTGAGTCCCAGGGACAATAGGACCCTTTTCCTAGGTAAAGAAAACGTCTCTAGAAAGACAGTAAGTTAAGAGCCAGGGAAGGTGGTGCACACCCGTAGTCCCAGCTACTTGGAAGGCTGCAACAGAGAATTGCTTGAGCCTAGGAGTTCAAGACCAGTCTAGACAAACATAGCAAGACCTCCAAATAAGGTAAACTTCCTGGTTTTTAAAAATTCTGTGAGTTGAGTTCTGCTTCCTCATAGGTGAATTCGAGGTATCTGCACTTTGTATCTGATGTATTTATTTTACTTTTTTGAGACAGGGTCTCACTGTCTCCCAGTTGGAGTGCGGTGGCACAATCTTGGCTCACTGCAACGTCCACCTACTAGGCTCAAACAATCCTCCCACCTCAGGAGGGAGCTTGGGACTACAGGTGCCTGCCACAACACCTGGCTAATTTTATATATTTTTGTAGAAAAAGGATTTCATCATGTTGCCCAGACTGGTCTTGAATTCCTGGGTTCGAGCAATCTGCTGGCCTCAGCCTCCCAAAGAGTTGGGATTACAAGCGTGAGCCACTGCGCCTGGCTTGTGTCTGATTTATAATGCAACATATGATTGATTTTAAAGCTCTCCTTTTTTGTGATTTGTTGTAATTTGCGTCCACAATAATTTTTTTAACCCCTTCTTCAGACATACATAATAAAATTTCTAAAGAAGCAGTATTAGTATTATACTACCTATAGCTTTTATTATTATTATTTTACTGACATTTTGTAACTTAGAATTCTATTTTCTTATAAACTTTGTATATTTAAATGAACATAGGGATAGAAAAATGTAAACTCCAATAAAAGAATCGAGTATAGTCACTTATTGACACGTGCAGTTTTAAAAATTATAGTCACCCCTTGGTATACTCAGGGAATTGGTTCCAGTACCCCCTCACCCTCACCCCCGTATGTACTCAAGTCCTGCAGTGGGTCCTGCAGACCCCTGTGTATGAAAAGTCGGCCCTCTGTATGTATGGGCTTTGCATCTTTTGAATACTGTATTTTTTTTTTTTTATTATACTTTAAGTTCTAGGGTACATGTGCATAACCTGCAGGTTTGTTACATATGTATACTTATGCCATGTTGGTGTGCTGCACCCATCAACTCGTCAGCACCCATCAATTCATCATTTATATCATGTATAACTCCCCAATGCAATCCCTCCCTCCTCCCCCCTCCCCCCTCCCCATGATAGGCCCCAGTGCGTGATGTTCCCCTTCCCGAGTCCAAGTGATCTCATTGTTCAGTTCCCACCTATGAGTGAGAACATGCGGTGTTTGGTTTTCTGTTCTTGTGATAGTTTGCTAAGAATGATGGTTTCCAGCTGCATCCATGTCCCTACAAAGGACGCAAACTCATCCTTTTTTATGGCTGCATAGTATTCCATGGTGTATATGTGCCACATTTTCTTAATCCAGTCTGTCACCGATGGACATTTGGGTTGATTCCAAGTCTTTGCTATTGTGAATAGTGCCGCAATAAACATACGTGTACATGTGTCTTTGTAGTAGAATAATTTATAATCCTTTGGGTATATACCCAGTAGTGGGATGGCTGGGTCATATGGTACATCTAGTTCTAGATCCTTGAGGAATTGCCATACTGTTTTCCATAATGGTTGAACTAGTTTACAATCCCACCAACAGTGTAAAAGTGTTCCTATTTCTCCACATCCTCTCCAACACCTGTTGTTTCCTGACTTCTTAATGATTGCCATTCTAACTGGTGTGAGATGGTATCTCATTGTGGTTTTGATTTGCATTTCTCTGATGGCGAGTGATGATGAGCATTTTTTCATGTGTCTGTTGGCTGTATGAATATCTTCTTTTGAGAAATGTCTGTTCATATCCTTTCCCCACTTTTTGATGGGGTTGTTTGTTTTTTTCTCGTATATTTGTTTGAGTTCTTTGTAGATTCTGGATATTAGCCCTTTGTCAGATGAGTAGGTTGCAAAAATTTTCTCCCATTCTGTAGGTTGCCTGTTCACTCTGATGGTAGTTTCTTTTGCTGTGCAAAAGCTCTTTAGTTTAATTAGATCCCATTTGTCAATTTTTGCTTTTGCTGCCGTTGCTTTTGGTGTTTTAGACATGAAGTCCTTGCCCATGCCTATGTCCTGAATGGTACTACCTAGATTTTCTTCTAGGGTTTTTATGGTATTAGGTCTAACATTTAAGTCTCTAATCCATCTTGAATTAATCTTCGTATAAGGGGTAAGGAAAGGATCCAGTTTCAGCTTTCTACTTATGGCTAGCCAATTTTCCCAGCACCATTTATTAAATAGGGAATCCTTTCTCCCATTTCTTGTTTCTCTCAGGTTTGTCAAAGATCAGATGGCTGTAGATGTGCGGTATTATTTCTGAGGACTCTGTTCTGTTCCATTGGTCTATATCTCTGTTTTGGTACCAGTACCATGCTGTTTTGGTTACTGTAGCCTTGTAGTATAGTTTGAAGTCAGGTAGCGTGATGCCTCCAGCTTTGTCCTTTTGACTTAGGATTGTCTTGGCAATGCGGGCTCTTTTTTGGTTCCATATGAACTTTAAAGCAGTTTTTTCCAATTCTGTGAAGAAACTCATTGGTAGCTTGATGGGGATGGCATTGAATCTATAAATAACCTTGGGCAGTATGGCCATTTTCATGATATTGATTCTTCCTATCCATGAGCATGGTATGTTCTTCCATTTGTTAGTGTCCTCTTTTATTTCACTGAGCAGTGGTTTGTAGTTCTCCTTGAAGAGGTCCTTTACATCCCTTGTAAGTTGGATTCCTAGGTATTTTATTCTCTTTGAAGCAATTGTGAATGGAAGTTCATTCCTGATTTGGCTCTCTGCTTGTCTGTTACTGGTGTATAAGAATGCTTGTGATTTTTGCACATTAATTTTGTATCCTGAGACTTTGCTGAAGTTGCTTATCAGCTTAAGGAGATTTTGGGCTGAGACGATGGGGTTTTCTAAATATACAATCATGTCATCTGCAAACAGGGACAATTTGACTTCTTCTTTTCCTAACTGAATACCCTTTATTTCTTTCTCTTGCCTGATTGCCCTAGCCAGAACTTCCAACACTATGTTGAATAGGAGTGGTGAGAGAGGGCATCCCTGTCTTGTGCCAGTTTTCAAAGGGAATTTTTCCAGTTTTTGCCCATTCAGTATGATATTAGCTGTGGGTTTGTCATAAATAGCTCTTATTATTTTGAGGTACGTTCCATCAATACCGAATTTATTGAGCGTTTTTAGCATGAAGGGCTGTTGAATTTTGTCAAAAGCCTTTTCTGCATCTATTGAGACAATCATGTGGTTCTTGTCTTTGGTTCTGTTTATATGCTGGATTACGTTTATTGATTTGCGAATGTTGAACCAGCCTTGCATCCCAGGGATGAAGCCCACTTGATCATGGTGGATAAGCTTTTTGATGTGCTGCTGAATCCGGTTTGCCGGTATTTTATTGAGAATTTTTGCATCAATGTTCATCAGGGATATTGGTCTAAAATTCTCTTTTCTTGTTGTGTCTCTGCCAGGCTTTGGTATCAGGATGATGTTGGCCTCATAAAATGAGTTAGGGAGGATTCCCTCTTTTTCTATTGATTGGAATAGTTTCAGAAGGAATGGTACCAGCTCCTCCTTGTACCTCTGGTAGAATTCAGCTGTGAATCCATCTGGTCCTGGACTTTTTTTGGTGGGTAGGCTATTAATTGTTGCCTCAATTTCAGAGCCTGCTATTGGTCTATTCAGGGATTCAACTTCTTCCTGGTTTAGCCTTGGGAGAGTGTAAGTGTCCAGGAAATTATCCATTTCTTCTAGATTTTCTAGTTGATTTGCGTAGAGGCGTTTATAGTATTCTCTGATGGTAGTTTGTATTTCTGTGGGGTCAGTGGTGATATCCCCTTTATCATTTTTTATTGCATCTATTTGATTCCTCTCTCTTTTCTTCTTTATTAGCCTTGCTAGTGGTCTGTCAATTTTGTTGATCTTTTCAAAAAACCAACTCCTGGATTCATTGATTTTTTGGAGGGTTTTTTGTGTCTCTATCTCCTTCAGTTCGGCTCTGATCTTAGTTATTTCTTGCCTTCTGCTAGCTTTTGAATGTGTTTGCTCTTGCCTCTCTAGTTCTTTTCATTGTGATGTTAGAGTGTCAATTTTAGATCTTTCCTGCTTTCTCTTGTGGGCATTTAGTGCTATAAATTTCCCTCTACACACTGCTTTAAATGTGTCCCAGAGATTCTGGTATGTTGTATCTTTGTTCTCATTGGTTTCAAAGAACATCTTTATTTCCGCTTTCATTTCGTTATGTACCCAGTAGTCATTCAGGAGCAGGTTGTTCAGTTTCCATGTAGTTGAGCGGTTTTGATTGAGTTTCTTAGTCCTGAGTTCTAGTTTGATTGCACTGTGGTCTAAGAGACAGTTTGTTATAATTTCTGTTCTTGTACATTTGCTGAGGAGTGCTTTACTTCCAATTATGTGGTCAATTTTGGAATAAGTGCGATGTGGTGCTGAGAAGAATGTATATTCTGTTGATTTGGGGTGGAGAGTTCTATAGATGTCTATTAGGTCCGCTTGGTGCAGAGATGAGTTCAATTCCTGGATATCCTTGTTAACTTTCTGTCTCGTTGATCTGTCTAATGTTGACAGCGGAGTGTTGAAGTCTCCCATTATTATTGTATGGGAGTCTAAGTCTCTTTGTAAGTCTCTAAGGACTTGCTTTATGAATCTGGGTGCTCCTGTATTGGGTGCATATATATTTAGGAGAGTTAGCTCTTCCTGTTGAATTGATCCCTTTACCATTATGTAATGGCCTTCTTTGTCTCTTTTGATCTTTGATGGTTTAAAGTCTGTTTTATCAGAGACAAGGATTGCAACCCCTGCTTTTTTTTGTTCTCCATTTGCTTGGTAGATCTTCCTCCATCCCTTTATTTTGAGCCTATGTATGTCTCTGCATGTGAGATGGGTCTCCTGAATACAGCAGACTGATGGGTCTTGACTCTTTATCCAGTTTGCCAGTCTGTGTCTTTTAATTGGAGCATTTAGTCCATTAACATTTAAGGTTAATATTGTTATGTGTGAACTTGAACCTGCCATTATGATATTAACTGGTTATTTTGCTCGTTAGTTGATGCAGTTTCTTCCTAGCCTCGATGGTCTTTACATTTTGGCATGTTTTTGCGATGGCTGGTACCGGTTGTTCCTTTCCATGTTTAGGGCTTCCTTCAGGGTCTCTTGTAAGGCAGGCCTGGTGGTGACAAAATCTCTAAGCATTTGCTTATCTGTAAAGGATTTTATTTCTCCTTCACTTATGAAACTTAGTTTGGCTGGATATGAAATTCTGGGTTGAAAATTCTTTTCTTTAAGAACGTTGAATATTGGCCCCCACTCTCTTCTGGCTTGTAGAGTTTCTGCCGAGAGATCTGCTGTTAGTCTGATGGGCTTTCCTTTGTGGGTAACCCGACCTTTCTCTCTGGCTGCCCTTAAGATTTTTTCCTTCATTTCAACTTTGGTGAATCTGGCAATTATGTGTCTTGGAGTTGCTCTTCTGGAGGAGTATCTTTGTGGCGTTCTCTGTATTTCCTGAATTTGAATGTTGGCCTGCCCTACTAGGTTGGGGAAGTTCTCCTGGATGATATCCTGAAGAGTGTTTTCCAACTTGGTTCCATTTTCCCCCTCACTTTCAGGCACCCCAATCAGACGTAGATTTGGTCTTTTTACGTAATCCCATACTTCTTGCAGGCTTGCTCATTTCTTTTTCTTCTTTTTTCTTTTGGTTTCTCTTCTCGCTTCATTTCATTCATTTGATCTTCAATCGCTGATACTCTTTCTTCCAGTTGATCGAGTCGGTTACTGAAGCTTGTGCATTTGTCACGTATTTCTCGTGTCATGGTTTTCATCTCTGTCATTTCGTTTATGATCTTCTCTGCATTAATTAGTCTAGCTGTCAATTCTTCCACTCTTTTTTCAAGATTTTTAGTTTCTTTGCGCTGGGTACGTAATTCCTCCTTTAGCTCTGATAAGTTTGATGGACTGAAGCCTTCTTCTCTCCTCTCGTCCAAGTCATTCTCTGACCAGCTTTGATCCATTGCTGGCGATGGGCTGCGCTCCTTTGCAGGGGGAGATGCGCTCTTATTTTTTGAATTTCCAGCTTTTCTGCCCTGCTTCTTCCCCATCTTTGTGGTTTTATCTGTCTCTGGTCTTTGATGGTGGTGACGTACTGATGGGGTTTTGGTATAGGTGTCCTTCCTGTTTGATAGTTTTCCTTCTGACAGTCAGAAGGACTGTCTGTTGGTCTGTTGGAGATTGCTTGAGGTCCACTCCAGACCCTGTTTGCCTGGGTATCAGCAGCAGAGGTTGCCGAAGATAGAATATTGCTGAACAGCGAGTGTACCTGTCTGATTCTTCCTTTGGAAGTTTCCTCTCAGGGGTGTACTCCACCCTGTGAGGTGTGGGGTGTCAGACTGCCCCTAGTGGGGGATTTCTCCCAGCTAGGCTACACAGGGGTCAGGGACCCACCTGAGCAGGCAGTCTGTCCGTTCTCAGATCTCAACCTCCGCGTTGGGAGATCCACGGCTCTCCCCAAAGCTGTCAGACAGAGTCGTTCGCGTCTGCACCGGCTCCGGCTACTTCCCCTGTTGGTCTTCAGCTGTGCGCTGTCCCCAGAGGTGGAGACTACAGAGACAGGCAGGCTTCCTTGAGCTGCTGTGAGCTCCACCCAGTTCGAGCTTCCCAGCGGCTTTGTTTACCTACTTAAGCCTCAGCAATGGCGGGCGCCCCTCCCCCAGCCTCGCTGCTGCCTTGCGGATAGATCGCGGCAGACTGCTGTGTTAGCAGTGAGGGAGGCTTCGTGGGCGTGGGACCCTCCCGGCCAGGTGTGGGATATATTCTCCTGGTGTGCTTGTATGCTTACAGCGCAGTATTGGGGTGGGAGTTACCCGATTTTCCAGGTGTTGTGTGTCTCAGTTCCCCTGGCTAGGAAAACGGATCCCCTTCCCCCTTGCGCTTCCAGGTGAGGCGATGCCTCGCCCTGCTTCAGCTCTCGCTGGTCAGGCTGCAGCAGCTGACCAGCACCGATTGTCCGGCACTCCCTAGTGAGATGACCCCAGTACCTCAGTTGAAAATGCAGAAATCACCGGTCTTCTGTGTCGCTCGCGCTGGGAGTTGGAGACTGGAGCTGTTCCTATTCGGCCATCTTGCTCCGCTACCTGAATACTGTATTTTTAATGTGCATTTGGTTAAAAAAAGTCTGCATATACGTGGATCTAAACCCATGTAGTTCAAGGGTCAACTGTGTATCACTTTGATAGGCTATTTATAAGAGAAGATTTTTAAAATATTACTCCATGTCTGTACTTGAATAAGATTTAGAAAATCTTAGGGGTATTTTAGAACCAGATAAATTAGTAAAAATAATGATACTGTAAATTGGAAAATAAATGAATAATAGTAGGTCATCTTTCTCCATGAACCAGAATTGTTTTGCTTTCCTCTCTTTTGATGTCTGTAAGCTGTTGCATGTTCTACAGTGGGCCTCAGGGTGCTTCGTGAGTCCCAAATATCAGATTTCTTTTTCTCTCTCCTACTTATAGCATATTTGCCTTAAGTTCTTGATACTTTCTTCTGCCGTCTTTTCTTCTTTTAATATCTTCAGCATTTTCCTTCTTTTTTCTTTCTCTCCCTCTTTCCTTCCCTTAAAAGCCTTCTTATTTTATATAGAAACTTCATCTTTTTTTCTTTTGAGACAGGGTCTTGCTTTGTTGCCCAGGCTAGAGTGCAGTAGTATGAATCATAACTCTACTGCAGTCTAAACCTCCTTGGCTCAAGCGATCCTCCCACCTCAGCCTCCAAAGTAGCTTGGACCTCAGGCTTGCACCACCATGCTCAGCTAACTTTTGTATTTTTTTAGAGACAGGGTTTTGCAATCTTGTCCAGGCTGGTCTTGAACTCCTGAGCTCAAGCAATCCACCTGCCTCAGCCTCCCAAAGGGCTGGGGTTGCAGGAATAAGCCACTGTGCCCAGCCTTCAATTTTTTTGTTATTGTTTTGAGAGAGAGAGAGAGAGCGCGCATGAGAGAGAGCAGGTTGATATGCTCAAGCTTAAGGTCTGCAATGTGTTTAAAGCTCTAAGGTTTGTAATCAGAATGGTAGAGATGGAAGGGATCTCTGATCTAATCCATCCTCCATCTCATAGGTAATGCCACAGAGGCCTGAAAAGGTTAAAGTTCTCAAAGACCAAAACTGTATCCTTTTGGAAAGTATTATGGTGATTCCTCAAAAAAATTAAACAGATAATTACCATATATGATTCAGCAGTCACACTTCTGGGTATATAATCGGAATTGAAAACAGGGACTTGGACAGATACTTGTATTTCAATGTTCATAGAAGCATTATTCATAATAGCTAAAAAGTGGAAACAGCCCACGTATATATCAGTTTGTAAATGAATAAATAAAATGTGGTATATCCATAAAACAGAATATTGTTATGACTTTTGTTTTTGAGTTGCATTTTATTCTGTCACTGGGGCTGGAGTACAGTGGCACGATCACAGCTCACTGCAGCCTCAAACTGTGGGGCTCAAGCAGTCCTCCTGCCTGGGACTACAGACATGAGCTACCGTGCTTAGCCTGGAACATTATTATCCAGCCTTCAAAAGGATGATAATTCTGACAGTCACTGCAATACGAATGAATCAATGCATTTTGAAAACATTATGCTGATTGAAATAAACTATACACAAAAGGATAAATATTGTGGGATTTCACTTCTATGAGGTACCTGGAGTAGTCAGACTCACAGAGACAAAAAATCACCAGGAACTGGGAAGAACAGTGGGATAGGGAGTTACCCATTCATGGGCATAAGGTTTCATTTTGGGATGATGAAAAAGTCCTGCAAATGAATGTTGGTGACGATTAATAATGTGAATATACTTAATGCCACTGACCGTATACTTAAAAATGGTTAGAATGGTTTAAAAAAAAAAAAAAAAAAAAGGATATTTGCCACAATAAAATATACAGACATGATTTGGCTCTGTCCCCACCCAAGTCTCATCTCAAATTATAGTCCCCATAATCCCTATGTGTTTTAGGAGGGATCAGGTGGAGAGAATTGAATCATGGGGGCAGTTTTCACATTCTGTTCTTGTGATAGTGAGTACTTACAAGGTCTGATGGTTTTATAAGGGGCTTTTTTCTTCTCTGGGCTTTTTTCCTGTCTGGGCACTCATTCTTCTCTCTCTTGCCACCTTGTAAAAAAGGATATGTTTGTTTCCCCTTCTGCCATGATTGTAAGTTTCCTGAGGCCTCCCCAGCCATGCAGAACTGTGTCAGTTAAGCCTCTTTCCTTTATAAATTACCCAGCCTTGGGCAGCTCTTTATAGCAGCATGAGAATGTATTAATACAGACACGCACACATTCTTTTATTACCTGAGAAAATTTCTGGCAATTAGTATGTCTGTCCTCCTTTGCCTCCATCTCTGCAGCTAACATTTGGACATTCCTCCGTTTCAGTTTCAGATTTGCTCTCATAATGTTTTTGAATGTTACATCTTTCCCTGTGTCATTTCACTTTTCTTTTGTTCTGACATTGAGTACCTGCTTTGTGATAGTCACTAGAGATACAAATAGCTCAGAATCAAAGAAAGATTGTACATGAAATATTTTCAAGAATATGCATATAAAATATTCAAAGATTTCTCAGAAAATATCAATTGTAAAATAAATAAAATACAACAAAACTGTTTCTTATTTGCACAAATGCATAAAGTACATGTAGTCTAAGTAGTTTTTATTTTTTTCTCTAAAATAAATTTTGTGACTTTCTTTTTTTTTTTTTTTTTTTTTTTTTTTTGAGATGAAGTCTTGCTCTGTCACCCAGGTTGGAGTCCAGTGCTGTATGTGATCTCAGCTCACTGCAACCTCCGCCTCCCGGGTTCAAGTAATTCTCCACCTCAGCCTCCCGAGTAGCTGGGATTACAGGCCCCACCTGCCACACCCAGCTAATTTTTGTATTTTTAGTAGAGATGGGGTTTTGCCATGTTGGACAGGCTGGTCCCTAACTCCTGAATTCAGGTGATCTGCCTGCCTCAGCCTGCCAAAGTGCTGGGATTACAGGTGTGAGCCACCATGCCTAGCCCAATTTTGTGACCATTTCATATAATATTACAAGCATTCCTTTACTAAGGCAACCTGTTAATATAGGTCTCTCAATGGCAGGCTCTTCTTATTCTATGGACTGACTAAGAAGCCCCCAAAAATCCTTATGAGGAAAGATAGAGTCATGTGTCATAAGAGAAAGCTAGTAATAGGCTTGAGTTTCAAAGAAAAGAGTCTATCAGACTGAGGAGTAAAGAACGTTGGTAACTGGCCTTCAAAAGATAGTTAGGATCGCATCCGGAAAGATGTGGGGTAGGGGATATAAAATGGATAGCAAGGCAGGATAGCAGCAGGGCGTTCTTGGAATAGACAACCATCCATTTGTTCTCCGTGTGAAATATATGTGGTTTTGTAATGGGAATTAAGGCCAAAGTGGCATGTCAAGGCCAGTAGTTGAGAGCTTTATAGGCCACATTGAAGGGTTTGTATATGGAGTTTGATGGGCTGCTAGGATGGATCTGTCCAGTGGACAACTGAATTTCAGACCTAGGAGAGCCTCCATAGAGGTATTAATTGAAGTCTTTGGATGATCGAGATTGTGAAGATAGAATATAAGACCGAGCCTCTTGAGCATTTCTCCCTTAGTGAGAAGTAGGTGATGATACACAGAAGGAAACTTCAGAGAGGTGAGAATGATAGATAAAGGATGGACTTTCCCCATGAAACCTAGCAAAGGAGTGATCAAGAGTGTTATACTGTCACAGAGACTTTAAAGAAGATCACAAATGAAGGGAAACTTTGGAGTTTAATCTTGACTCTTAGTACTCAAGGAAACTGCATTTTAAGATGTGGTAATTAAAGTATTAAAATATTCTAAGGGTCCCTTGCACGCTTCCTTTCTATGCCCATTGTGACAGCATGGTCACATCATTGCTTGAGGCGTGCAAGAGTGCTTTATTGAAGATAGTACTGTTGGGGGAGATTTTATTTTGATAGAGAGTAACAAATAGACTAATAATTATCTTAAAGCAAGTATCTTAAAGTCAGTAGGCAAAGGAGAAAACAAGATATTTATAAGGAAAATGTCTGCAGGACAGATTCTAGATGTCTATTTTTTGTTGTTGTACGTCAGAGCCCAGACTATGTAAATGATAGGGCAAAATGTGAGTAGCAATATAGTCTTACTAGAAACCTAAATATCTACAAAGAGAGCAAAAAACTATCATGTCAAGAATATGTTACCCATTTTAGTTAAAAGGTTAGATTTCATTTGCCTTGTGTGTGTGTGTGTGTGAGAGAGAGAGAGAGAGAGAGAGAGAGAGAGGAGAGAGAGAGAGAGAGAGAGAGATAGAACACTGTATTAGGAATGCTTAGTAGGCATTTGGAGAAGTTTTAGGTGATTGGTAACATGAACCATTCTTCCCTTTAACCTGGTGCATCTGAACGTACTCCTGGGCAGAAGGTAAACCTGTGCACATTACAGACATTTGTGGGTACTTTTATTTCATTATCCTTAAGCAAGAATATGAGATTGTTCTATTCTGTATTCGACCAACTTGTTCTTAGCAAGCACAGAATAATAACCTTTCAATGTGAATGTTTGTACATAATAGTAGTAGGATGTATTTTGTGGTAAGTATTTTTTAAATGAGGATTCATTTTAGGCCTGGCACAGTGGCTCACACCTGTAATCCCAGCACTTTGGGAGACTGAGGCGGGAGGATCGCTTGATTGAGCCCAGGAGTTTGAGTCCAGCCTGGGCAACATACTAAAACCCCGTCTCCATGAAAAATACAAAAATTTGCTGGGTGTGGTGGCACATGCTTGTGGTCCCAGCTACTTGGGAGGCTGAGGTGGGAGGCTTGAGCCTAGGTGGTGGAGGCTGAGTGAGTGAGAGTGTGTGACTGCACTCCAGACTGGGTGACAGAGTAAGACGGTGTCTCAAAAACATACATACATACATACATACAAATGAGGATTCATTTTAAAAAGCATTGAAATATAAATATCAGCTGTACCTGAATGTTTATAATTTAATCTAAAGGTAAGATTGTCATTAAAGGATACCTTAGGAATTTGTCAGACATACTGAAAGTCAGCCCGAAAGTGTTTTCTGTTGTTATGTTGTTGTCATTGTTTTAGGATTTTACGGAGTACTCTTATTACTTATCAATTAGACCAAAGGAGAACGTTAAACTGCCAACAAAGCTGTCTTTTTTACATTTCTACTAAATAATGTTAAGTAGTCAGGTTCACGTTTGGAAGGAAGATTCTTAAGTGCTTTGGCCTCCAGCAGTTTAGATGAGACTCTTAAAACTCAAAATCATTTTATTGGAAAACGCTTTATTTTTTGTCTTTGTGAATTATATTTATAATAATGCATTTAATTTTTAGGCCTTGGGATTTTGTACACCTTTGGGTGGGCCTCTTCCTCTTCTCCCTCTGCATCTCTAATAAGCACTGAAGATCAAATTGAAACCATGATATTCTGAAATCGGAAAGTTTCTGCCTTTTGCAGCTTATTTGATGGGAATAAAAATGACTGATGGCACTCTCTCTTGGACCCTTTTATTCAACTCAACTATGATTATGGAGCCTATTAGCTGGAGTTACAACCTATTTAAGAGCAGTGCTTACCAGTAATGGGGGCCAAATGATTTTGGAAAGTTCAGATGTACTGGACTCCCTGCAGAAATGAATTCAGCACTGAACGTATTGATGCAGAACCTGAACGAGGCTGCTCCAGTGGGACAAAGAGAATTGTGAGCTCTGCAAGAAATGAGTGGGTAGTAGAATTAAAGATCAGATAGATGTTCGGCTCAAGGGCAGTCTCAACTCTGAAGTTCATCACAGCAATTTAATCAGGCCCAAATGAGCGTTGCCCAGAAAGGAATCAGCCATCGATGTGACAGGAAATAGAGTTTATTTAAAAGATTCTTTGTTTCTAGTAATTGTGTGTTAAGCCTTCCCAAGTCTACACTAAAATTATGGAACTACTACATTTGATAGGTGATAGCACTTTGGTTTACCTTGGTTCAGAAGATGTACTGTTGAGAAGATTTTTACAAGTCATGGTCTTGTCCAGAAGGAGCCTGCCACCTCAAAAGTTCCAACTCTATCGTCTTTTGTATTCAGCAGACCAGAGTGCATCTTTGGCTGTAGCTCTCTGATGCCCCTTTCCATTGTAAAATTATTTTCACAAAAATATATCTGTCTACAGTAAGAGTTATATAATACAGCAGTGAAGACCACAAACTTTAGAATGAAGCACACCTGGGTTTGAATCCCACCTCCTCCACTTGTTAGCTATATGACCTTAAGCAAATTACTTCAACTTTAGTTGAATGCATAATTCTTTACTTAAGAAATGAGAATAATTCCTGCCTCACAAGATTATGAGGAGAGGTCAATTAAATGATGTAATATGTATCAGTTGCTTCACAGTGTCTACACATAATAAGTGCTCAATAAATAGTAGTTACAGCTCTAGGACTCTCTCATCTTGTCCCTCCCTCGTTTGCCCACTCCTCTACTCTCTTCATGAGCCAGAGTGTTCACTGCTTTAGGAATAAGTGAGGGAAACTTTTTAAAATTTATTTTATTATTTATTTATTTGTTTGTTTTTTTGAGATGGAGTCTAGCTCTGTCACCAGGCTGGAGTGCAGTGGCACGGTGTTGACTCACTACAATTTCTGCCTCCCGGATTCAAGCGATTTTCCTGCCTCAGCCTCCTGAGTAGCTGGGATTACAGGAGCCCGCCACCACGCCCGGCTGATTTTTTTTGTATTTTTAGTAAATATGGAGTCTCACCACGTTGTTCAGGCTGGTCTCTATCTCTTGACCTTGTGATCCGCCTGCCTCGGCCTCCCAAAGTGCTGGGATTACCGGCATGAGCCACTGTGCCTGGCCAAGTGAGGGAAACTTTTTAGAGGATCTTTGGCTTCAGTCATAGAGAAAAAAAAAAAAAAACTATAAACACCTGGAGGTTTGAACAGTTCATTGATTGTTAAGAACCCAAACAAAAACACTCTGTCCCCAACCCCAACACAACAACACAGTGGGGTATTTTGTATTGACACATTATTAGCCTGGAAACCTATTTTGACAGCCAGGTTGTGATTTTATACATGTAATAAGAAGAGTCTATTAGTTTTTCTTCTTTGTTACTCACTAGTTCTGAAGTTTGCTCAATAATGTATAGGTGTTTTTGTCTAACACTGACAAAATTTGAAAAGAACTATAATAAATTTATTAGGATTTTACTTATCTCCTTCATGGACCTTGCAAATAGTGTATCTGTGCTCCATATCCATATCTACATCCTTATTTTTTTTATCTATATCTATTACCTGTCTCTGTGTGTGTAGAAAGTGAGAATGAATGAATGAATGAATGAATGATAACTGAGATCCAAACTATGCACTTGATGGATATCGGGGTAAACATCCAACAATCCCTTAAATTTTGTGCACTTAAGTGAAAGCTGAATTGGAGAGAGTTGACCAGATACTCTTAAAGTTAAGCTTTTTATCCTTCTGCCCATAATTTATACCTTGAGATCCTACAGGGGTGTGCCTAGGCCTGTGTGGATGGCAGTCTCATCTATGCTGTACCTGCAGTACAGACCAGCCTCATCTGTGCTTTACCTGCAATATAGAGCGAAATATACCCAGAGAAAGAGATTACTTTGCAATTAGGGGGATCCCACCCACTCCACAGCTTGGCCCGGTGGAGGTTCCCTGCTCTGATCATCTCTTGATGAAGAGAAAAAGAGACAGCAAGTGCTGTAGAAAGTTTTCTTCTCTGTAAAGTGAGAGGGTGAAAATAAGAGCCATAGAAAAGACATTCAGAGAATAGAAAGTGGCCAACCATTTGAAAACCTAAAGGAAGACCTAGGTTCAAACATTTGTTAACATACAGAGAAGAAAAATATGATCTATTTGGGGTATTACAATCCAGTGTGTATTTTCTATCATACTTACCAAATGTACTTACTTCTTGTAAACATTTAATACTTGTTTAGTGCTTTGAAGATTCAGAGTAATGTTTCAGATCTACATATTGTATCAATAAGCAAATAACATATGCTGAGCATTTAAAGGCTATTGTCATTCTCCAGCTAGTACAGAGCAAATGTTAAAGGGTAAAGACTGTGTAATTTCAGGTTCAGTTTCAGTGAGGAAGCCAGAACAGCAGTCTACTCTATCTGCTGCTTTGTTCCACCCCCACCCCATGACCCATAATAACAAAAATCAAACCCAGAAGAAACCACATAGATAGATGAAAGAGTATAACATGCATTGTTAGGATTTCAGATATGTAGATAGAAAGTTAGATAAGCTTAAATGATAATTTTGAGTTCTTGGAGCAGTGCTCGTTGTTTACAATGTGTGTGTGTTGGGGGGCAATATTTGGGGTGCCCATAACTTCCCTGGGCATGTTAACCTTGTGGGGCTTGCCTTGTTTCAGAACATGGTTCCTAGTAGAAAAAAATGACTGTAAAATCGTAGGCCTTTTCTAGCATGCACCTCAAAACCCTTCCAGCCTCTACCCATCACCCAGTTTCAAAGCCACTTCTGCTTCCACATTTTAGTTATTTGTTACAGTTGTACCCTCCCTTCTTGGCAGCAGTTTTTGTCTTAGTCTACTCAGGCTGCTATAACAAAATGCCAAAAACTAGGTAGCTTATAAACAACAGAAATTTATTTCTGACAGTTGTGGAGGCTGGGAATTCCTAGATCAAGATGCTGGCAGATTCACTGTCTTGTAAGGCCTAGTTTCTGGTTGTAGATGGCACCTTCTAGCTGTGTCCTTTAAATGGTAGAAGGGGTACACGAGCTCCTAGGGCCTTTTTTCTAAAGGCACTAATTCATTCATGAAGGCTTCACCCTCATGACCTAACCACCTCCCCTAAGAACCCACCTCCTAATACCATTACCTTGGTGGTTAGGATTTCAACATGTAGATTTTGAGCGGCCATAAACATTCAGATCACAGCCCCTGTGAAGAAGGTATTTGTTATTCTGGCAATGCAGGAGCAAGCTAGCACACTTGCCATATTTAGCTGATAGAAGTAATGTGAAATGAACCGTTAGGAGGAGGGATTTTGTGGAAGAAGGAATGGAGGACTGAACAAGATAAAATATGGAGAATTGCTCCCTCTTCAAGAAACGACTCCATCCTGATGTATATCAGCTTTCATATCCCCATAGATATTTTACAGGCATTGCTCCCTCTTTAAACATTTATGCTATTAAAAAAATCAGACCAATTGTTGACATAAAGCTAACATAGCAGCTTCTATATAGACAGAATATGGATTTTTTATGCTGTTGATGAGAAGTTTATGTCATTTATATACTATAGTAGGATAGAAGATGGATTTGGAATCCTGAAAAAGCTACTGTTTGCACCATTCAGAATATTAGTTTGTGCTTTGAGTCGAAATATTAAGATGGCTGTATTGTCAATGTGAGTGTTTCTGTGCAAACTAGCTTACATATAGGTGGGATGAGAGAAATTGCTTTATCTGGAGAAAATAGTAATAGTTTTCTTTTGTTTATGTTTTGTTTTGTGAAAGGAAGGATTAATAGCATTTAATACCTGATTTATCTGCCCTTCCCTGCACCATTACAAGAATGAATTGTTGTAATAAAACCATATTTCATCGAATTAAAGGTGCCATGACTTGCAAGATGCAACATTATTTTATGTACCTCTAAAAAACTACACTAATAATTAAACTGACATGTCAAACTGACATGCCACTGAATTTAAGATGCACTCCAATTTCAGAGATGTAAAAATACTTTAAAATGTGTATCTTGGAATCAATGAAATACTGCATATAGTTCTCTTATGGTATGTGTATATATGTATATATACACACACATATACATATATACATATGCCACAAGAGAATAAACTATACTTCTGTTTGGTTACAGTCTATAATATTTTGAATCATTTTACTGAGTTAGGTTTCACTTATTTTTTAAACTTACTGTTGACATCTGTTTGATACCATTCACTTAACATGGCATGAATTTAGAATCTCTACTTAGAATAGTCCTTTGGAAGCCCTAGTTTGTTGAGCTTTCAAAAGAAAAAAGAGTCTGGTGCAAGGAGGCAGACTGACATTAAAGTTAGATCCTTTTTTTAAAAAGGAAGGAAAGAAGGGGGGAAGGAAGAAAGGAAGGAAGAGGTTCATCCTCTCAGGAGCCAGCTATCTTACTTTTCTAAGACAAAATCAGATCATACTAGTATATCAAAATCCCATAGTTTATCTAATTGCATATTTATAATTCTTCTTGGATGGTGTCTGTCATCTTGGATTACCTCTCTCACCCAAAATCATATTGTATTTTGTTTTGTCATTATAAAATTTACTATATGATTATTGCAAAACAAAAACAAAAAAATACCAGTACATGTAACAATACTGGATGTCATATATTAAGTTCTCAATAAACTATGGTGATTTTTCCACATCAATACCTTATCTTCATGTTTCACGTCGATACCTAATCTTAATTTTTAGTGACTGCATATTATATCATTGTATGATAAAATGTAATTTTTAACCATTTCCCTATTGATGGACATTTAGATTGGTTGCAGTTTATCACTTTAATGGCATGGCTGCCATGTACTTTCTTTTTGTCACACTTACCCAGTGATCATTTTAGGATCAATTCTTAGGAATTGCTGGATTTCTGGATCAGAAGCTGTGTCTTCATGTTATGTGTTGAGAAGGGACCATTTCCTCATCTATTCACCAATACAGGATATCAGCCATCTCCCACCCCACCCCATCTTTACCTACTTGATTGGTTGAAATATATATATATATTTGTTTTTATTAGCATTTTTTAAATTGTAGTTGAGGTCGAACACCTTTTCATATATGTTTTGACCTTTTCAGAGTGGTTCTTGATAATAGAAAGCACAGCAGGTCAGAGAGCAAAAGGTCTTAATGAACTTCCGTTCTGCTTCACAGAAGCCTATGAGGTTTTGAGGTAAGTTTCTCAAGTTCATTATAAAGAAGATGAAACTGATAGAAAATAACTGTGATGTGGAGATGGGGTCTGGCCCACTTTCAGTTGGTCTACTCTCCAGCACTGGAAAGGAAGACTCAGCATCAGAAAGCCAGGGGAGATCCATCCAGAGGTCCAGGATTGTTCTGAAAATCTGGAATACTAAGATCAAAAACTCTAGACGCCTTCCTGCTTTCTGAGATGCAGGGATTTAAGGAGACGTCAAAAAAGGGTCCCTTTCCTCTGCATGTGCAGCTTTTATTTACCATTGTTTCCTTTTGGTTGTACTGAAATGTCTTCATTGCTTCCCTTTATGGATACAAATAACCAGATACTGTAATTTGAAAGTAGTTAACAATAAAATTGGATAGTATGAGCCATGCTCTTTTTTTTTTTTTTTTTTAGTGGGCAAATGGGGTGGTTTCTCTATGAACCTCTCTGCTGTCAGAAGCTCTTAACATTTGAGTCAACGTGGGAATTATATTTGGAATAAATTAGTAAATTCCCATTCAGCGTGCCTATACCATGTAATCTTCAGGAACCGTAATGACTGTGTAGTAGAGAGTATATTTCCGACATGGTATTTATAAAACACATTTGCTCTGAGAAACCCTTCAGTATCTGTTCTTCAAGGCCCAGCCCTCGTGCTGCCTCCTTTGTTGGGTAGTGTTTATTTTGTAATAGTTGGGACAGTGTTGTACAGTGGAAACCCATTAGTCTTTGGAGTTAGCCCAGACATAAAGTAGACTCTTAGGCCTGCAATTTACTAGCAGTATTCTCATGTTTGGAAATCAGGAGCATTGTAATTGTTGAGACAATTTATTTTAATGAGAATAAGTCATGCAGTAAGCATCAATCTTAGCACATCTACATGTTGTCTTTTTTGTCTCCCTGAAATCTTCTTCAGCTGCTTCCATGTACTGATACCTTCTTCCAGATTCCTTAAGAGCCTTCATCTGGGTCATACACTGACATTTATTTGATACTTAATATTGATAGTTATCTCTTGGTTTTTGTGTATTTCTTTGTATCCATAGGATCCTCCATTAGCACATATATTCATTCATCAAATATTTATTGAGCCACTTCTGTGTATTAGGCCTAGAGTAAGATGCTGGAATATGTTAATGAACAGGAGATGTGGTCACTGTGCCCTCCTAATGCTTACATCCCAGCAGGCAAGACCTATATGAAACAAAGTTTGAATTACTAAATGAAAGCCATGGCAGTTGCTATTAGCAATGTTGTAAGGGGCTATGAATGTAGACTAGCTTGTACATGACATTTGAGCTGATATCTATTGGCTGAGTAAGAGTTAGCCAGGTGAAGGTGGGGGTGATAAGTCTTTAGGCAGAGAGAGCAGCACGTTCAAAGACTCTGAAACAGGAAAAGACTTGTTTCAGTGATGCAATAGAGGATGAGCAAAATGTTCTCAGAGAATGGAGTGCAGAAAGCAGACCTTTGGAGAGGTCATTGGCAGAGTAAAAATGGGGTAAGAATGGCAACCTTGTGCACGGTCTTGAAGGCCAGGTTTAGGTTCCAGTCTGTCACCTGAGAGCAACAGGAAGATACTGAAGGGTTAAAGGTTTACCTGTGGAAGAGTATCAGTAAAACATAAATGGAGAAATTCTAAGTGAGTCTACTTTAAGCTGGAGTTTGGAGTCGCAGGGCATGTGTACCACCATACTCTCTACACTTTTAAAAACAAAACAAAGTCTTGTAAAAAGTAAAACAAAACTGGATTATATTTTTAACTGTTCTTTCAACTCTAAAATACTATGATTATGCTAGAGTATGAGAAATTTTATTTTCCAAACAAATATAAAAATATATTTCTGATGAAAAAGATTTTCAATCTAGCTAAAAGGAAATCTAATGAAACTTTAAGGATCCTTTAAAATACTAATATTGTATTTAAAGTGAAAATGATACTTGTCTTTAAAATGTTTTAAAACATTTAAAATATGCTACTGAATATAAGTGAGGAGTGGTAGATCCTAAAGTAACATTTCCTAGAAGAGTAGAGTAGGTTATTTCCAAAATCTTTTTTGTGGAATTTTAGTCAAAGCTACCATAGGGATCATGTCATCCAGCCTCTGTGTCCTTATAAAAACATCAATATCTTCATAAATCAAGAAAATGAGTCCCAAAATTGGACACATGAGCTACCCATTTTCTAAGATTTTCCTGAACGGAACTTTGATCATAGGGGTCTCTTTCTAAGGCAACGTATTAGAAACTCCCAGCATCACTATATTCCTTGTAAGAATCGTATTTTTTACATTAATCTCCAGAATCAAACTACAAGACAATTAAGTTGTTGCTTTTACCAGGTTGAAACTTCCCTTGACTTACTATGAATGTTGGTTGCCTTGATTTCTTCTCCTTTTTGTCTCAGTTCTACATGTTGCTGTTCTTCTGGTTTTGCTCCTCATGAGATTTGCTGGATCTCTGTATCTCTTCACCTGTAGTGAGTTTCATGGACAGGGTCAGAACTTAGGGAAATGTTGAGAATAGGGTGTGGTCCTATGATGGGTGGTCCTCTTCTTACATCTTCAACTGTTGTACCATGCTTTGGTGTTACAAAGATGAATGACTTGTGGTCCTTGGCCCAGAGTTTCATATTCTGGATAAATTATTATTTATTTGTAGTGTACTTCCATATTTTTACGTGTTTTCAGAATATTAGAAATACAGTGTTTCCTGTCAGAAATGCCAGCTGAGCAAAAGCCAGTAAGTCAGATATTAATAAATGGATTAGCAAATTATACGGACTAAAGAAATTAAATAAAGATTATTAAACTAAACTAGAGGCTCCTCCCAGGAGTTTAGTGCGTTGCTGACCACCTACTTTTTTGTCCACTCACATACTAGAGTTAAAAGTGTCAAAGCAAAATTAAAATTAAAATAACATTCTCACCTACAAGAGGTAGAGAGAAGGAAAGTAATATTTATCTTTAATATTATTTTCAGTTGTGCATTTATTATGTATATTTTTGCATAAAATAACTTCTAGTTTTTGTTTGGACAAGCCAATCAAGTGAGTCTTTAAGATGAAGAAGGAGAGCGAACCCACAAGAGATGAGTTTCATATGTCATCTCAAAAAAAAAGATTATTTTTTGATCTGACCAAAAAATGTTATGAAATGAGAATTTAAAAACCTTACCTGTGGAAATCACAGTGGTAATACTTATATTTCAGCCCTTAGATATTCCCAGTGGTGTTTTGATCTTAGATATTCCCCCAAAGGTGTTGATTAGATTCTGGCTACAGCTGAAGGAAGAGAATTTTTGCGTTTTAGCTGAATAGTAAAACAAGCCTCTAAAGATATGAGGCATAGGGGAAAGAAAACTAAAGGCTTCTTCAAGGTGGCATAAGGGCACAATTTTTGTCATCTTTATTTTAAGAGCTTTACCAAAGGTTTCCCCTTTGTAAAGAATTTAATACTTGAAGTCATCAGATTAGATTTCAGACTTCATTTACCCACTCTATGCATTTTTTTTTTTTTTGTCTTCCTGAGTTTGGTCTGTCTGTGTTTCTTAGTCTTCAGATTTCTTTTCTCTGTACTGCCAACCTCTAATTGGAGATTTATTAGGTGCTCTTAAGAGAGGAGGAAGGCCAAAGGAGACAGAAAATGGAGAAGCAAGAAGAAACTGAAAGAAGGCAGGAGGGGGAGGAACCAGGGAGGATGGAGATAAAAGATGGATAAATGAAGACAAATGGAAGAACGATGAGATAGGGAGGCCTGAACGGTAGGAAAATTCTGAAACTGAGCTAGTGAAAATGCATATAAAATAGGGGTCTGGTAGAAGAACTTCAGCAAAAGTGGTGTAAATCAATGATGAGTAAATTAATAGGGCTATTGTGCAAATGGGACTCACTCATTTATACTAAGCGTAATACATCATGAATGATTTAGAGATAATGCAACCCGTAGGGCATACCTTTTAATCTACCCAGGACCCAGTAGAGAATGCTGTCACTTCAAGGGTAAAAAAGCAGAGGATCAGAATATTGGGTGTGTCTCGTCATTGTAACAGTGTTAATAAGATGGATTCTGAGCAACATGAAAATTAAACAGACTCACAAGCTTAGTTTGTGATTTAGAGATTGAAAAGAAGCTTAATGTATTCCAAACATCTTCCTACAAACCCACAATATTTAAGTGTTTTGAAAGCATTCGTATGAATAGGTTAACATGTGTGATTGCCATGGATGGAAATGAAAGTAAAATGAGTCACTGCACATATGATCCAAGGAACATCTGAGTGTTAAGTGGGTTGTAACTGCATAAGAATCCAGTGCTATTGGAAGATGCATCAGAGTATTCTGAGACAAGGGAAGAAAATTCTTATCCATGTGCTCCTTTCTCTTTCATTCGTGCACCTGTTCACTCACCATTCAATAGGTGTCTATTGACAACCTTCTGTGTGGAAGGTACTAAGGAATGTCCTATGGGCCGTTGCTTCTACCTGAAACAGAAACATAAGATTTACATCCCTCAGACCCTCTTACCAGTATTTTTATGGGAGGATATTGAGGAAGGGAAGGGAGAAAGTGAATACAAGGACTTGGGAGAAGTTTTGGTTTATAGAGGTTTATAGAGCTGTTAGGGTTCCAAGTCTGCTGTTCTTTCTTGATTCAGAAATGGAAGCTCAGAAAGGTTGTGTCTGGACCAAAGACCAGAGATAGTTGGAGTGTTGAGGATTAGGTGATTTGGGGCTTCCCTTCTAGTTCATTCTTAGAATTTATTCCCAGTTTTTGTGTTTATGAAAGTTAGAAATACAGTCTTCAACCATTAGGAGTTAGAGGTGAAAATAATAATAATTGGATGTTACCAAGTATATAAACATTTATAGGGAAGGAAAACACATAAATAACTAAATTCTCTATTAAATTCTGGTTCTGAAAACTAGAAAGCAGAATTACTAAACCTAATTTAGTAAGAGGGCCTGCATTTTTGTATGTGATCCCACAGAATGCTAGACTTCTGTCACTGGTGGAAAAAATCACATTATTCAAAGTCTTGCACCATATAACAAAAAAGCTAAACTAAGCCAAGATTTCAGGGAGTATAGTAATGAACAATTTGTGAAAAATCTTGTATATGAAGAGTCATGATGTAGAACATTCAAACAAATTGATCACAAGAGATTTCTCAAAGCATGTCTTGGAGGTGAGCAGGCAGGCATCAATTTTAAAATTCTCTGTTATAAATGATCATAAGCTTATGTTTTTCTGTGTAAAAGAAAAATAATTTCCCAATTTTATGAAACAAATTACCAATGATGTAAAAAAACATTTAGCACAGTATTATATCAGAGGGCATTTAACATTCTTCTGAATCATTTGAGATTTTCATGTTTCCATTTCAGAGATCAGGGAAGATGTGCCTTGGAGAGGAAGCATGTCTTAAATCTGGAAATAATATGAAGAGGGATGTCAGCAAAACTTAATCCTGTGCCAGTAATAGGGAGAGTTTCTTTTCTCTCGTCAAATTGCTTAAAGGATTCTAGTTCCATTTGGTTTGGTCACTCACATTTGAATTCTAATACTCTGTATGATATAGATTCTGTTGACTACTGTTAGCATAACCCCAATGAGAAATTAAACACTTCGCTCCTTTTCGTTTGCCTTGTGTTTTAGTTTAACCTTCATTTGTTCCTCTTTTCTCTATTCCTCATCCCAATTCAGGTATCAGATCCTTTGACAATTGTTAACCTGCCCATCTGGGATTGTTTGGCATTAAGCTATGACTGTAACATTTCTACTAATAAATTAGATTTTTTAAAAAGAGTGCTGCTTGCCAAGAAGCAAAGTCATTACATAGTGTGTATATGTTCAGTGTGTGGCTATAAAAATCTCCTTAGCCAAACATAATAGGCAGTTAAAATAAATTTAAAATAACCATGCTACCTCTAGATTTTAAAATTATTAAGCTGAAGATAGGTGGTCTAATTTTACTCTATTTCCATTTTTCTTATTCACATGGTAAGATATTTGTTCTTTAAAACCACATATGTATCTTATGTCTGCAGCTGATGTATTTATCTGCCTAAATATGCATTTCTCCAATGGAATATTCTATAAGATTGAGCATTTCTTTTTTAGACAGAAATTAATTTTATAATAGTTGAACATCATCTTTGTCAATCAGCAGCTTTATCTGCCATAAAGAACAAAAATGTACTTGGCATGGCCTGCTTTAACTTTTGTAATTCCTACGTTTGAACTGAACAGAGGAATATTATGTGAACAAATTGGAGAATTATATAAAGAAATAAAAATCTTTTTACTATTATAGTTATTTTTACCCTATAGCTTTCAAAAAGGCATTTGAAGCAATTTAATAAAATAGGAATAACAGTTAAGTACTAGATGTGAGAGGTGAGAAAACAACTTTGTAAATCACCCATCTTCACGAAGTTGCTGAGATCATTTATAAAATTAGCACAGAGGTTCCTGATAGCCCAGACAATGAAATAATGTGATAACTCCTATTTTCAGAAAAGATAACTAGCTCTTTATTTTGGTTTTGGGTGTAGAATAGGGGAAACGGTGTATTTTTGCTAAGTTCTAAACTCTTAGGAAAATGTTCACATGGTTTTTGAGAGTCACTGATGGATTTAACTGACAATGTCCTCAGTTACAGATTTCCAGAAAATTCAAACATGGAATTCATGTTCGTTTTAGTTCTAACCTTTGATGAAACAAGGCATTAGATTGAAGTTTAAGTAAGCAAAGGCCTTCTTCAGGTTATGTGGTTTATTCTAATCAGTAATTTTATGATGATGTTCATATTCCATTCCAATGATCAAATGGACTGGTAAGCTTGAGAAATAAGGCAAACTGGAGAGAGATTATTTTATAAATATGAAGGAGGCTAGTGAAATTTTGGTCCAGATGGAAAGCCATCCACTCTCCCAGGTCAGGACTGCATAGATGAAGAGGTATAAACAAAACCATCATTCAAACTTTGAAGGTGCTGCTTAAGAGAGATGTCATTATATGTGGTGTCAGATTTTTCACCCTGTTCAGTACTGGGCACTGATTTTTAAAACCACTTACCTGTATTTTTGTAATTTCTTCTGACACGTTGGATTGATTTTGTGGACCTACTGGTAGTCTTTGGATATCCCCCAGTTAATCTTTGCTTCCATGATGAACATTTATTGAATTATATTCTTATGCCAGGCACTGTACTAGGTTTTAGGAGTATAGTAGTCAGGTTTTCCTTGCCTTCATGGAGTCTCTGGTCAAATACATTGGTTCTTATATAGCAGTTCATGTTCCAACACATGGTTACCCATGCAGGCTTTAGTTAACATCTTCGTCACCCGCTGTACGTTCTCATCTAACGTGCTTATGTGAAAGTACAGTTGGTAGCCACTCAGTGTCACTCACCAGTGGGGCTTTAGGTCTGAGACTTTCCGATAGCCTCTAGTTATCGGAAGTTATGTAAAACCATGCCTGTATTCAGGAGTCAGAAGTGATCAAAGTGTTTTAGGAAGCACACCGTCAGCACAGATGTGTCAACTCAGCAGCAAGATTTTTCATTCTTTTAAAGTTACACATTTCATAAAGAAGAAGGGTATCAGTGTCAACTTCCAAATGCAGGATAAAATGCATGATTGGGGATGGAGATTGGAGTGGACTTGTTGAAAGAGCAGCAGCAAATGAGACATTAAAGGAATACATAGGAAGCCCCTTCCAGGTACTTCCATTTTTCTTTAGTTGTGATTGTGAGATGGTTCCCTACTAGTTAGAGAAGGAAAATTTTTAAATGCTTTGCTAAGCAGATGATCCTTAAATTGGTCACTGTATACTGTGACACAGCCTAAATCAAAATGGTTTTCCTTTGAGTGAGTGAGCCACAGAGACTCTCGCCAACCCCTTGTGCAGCTTTCTATTAACAGTATAAATACTCCATTGTTGTAAAGCACTTTATGGTTAACAAAGCGCTGTCACAGACACGTTATCTTCGTTTTGCAGATTGCCTTTGTACATGTTATTCTCATTTCCTAGCATGCCCTCTATCCCTGCTTTGCCTGCTTAGCAAGCTCCTTCTTATCCTTCAGGACATAACACCAACTCTGCAAAGTCCTCTTGAGACCCTTCTGAGCAGGTAGATGGTCCCTTCCCTGTGCTTACCGAAGCCCCGATCTCATCTCTGTTGTCATTTGTTCACATCACTGTTTCTCCCTGGAGACTGAGTCTCTCAAGGGTAAGGACACTGTGTGCTCTTCATTTTTCTTCCCAGTGCCTTTATAACCAGTGTTCCTGGGGGATACTCTATAAGTAAAGGTGAATACTGTATGGTGTGCAGGTTAGGAGAGCTTAAGCCACTTCCTAAGTTAGGATAGTAAGAGTAGATAAGAGTAAAACTTAAGTGTCTTAACTCCTGTTTTTATCACTTTATCTGGTTTATCAGTTTGTTGCTCATCTGAAGACAAGCTGTCCACATCATACTCATGCTGTTCTACCTGTCAGAGATATATTACATGGTAAATGTGAGCGATAAAGGAGGATAAGTCCTTTGTCAGAATGAGGACATTTCAGTTCTGTCATCATGCCTTAAATGCGTGATTTCACATGATTTCCATGTGAAATAAAACATTGATATAAAAGGGGTATGGACAGATTTGTGGATGTTAGAGCCACACCTTTTTCTCTGAATTTATTTTCTTCTCACTCCTACTTGGCATATTCCCTGTCATTGTTTGAGAGTGTGTGCCAATGTCCCCATCTCAGGGACACCATTTCTTTCCCACTGTTAGAGTGTCTGGATGATGCCCTGCCCTTAGTGAACTGTCCTGTTGAAAATTTGGTACTTTAGTTATTTTAAGGTTTAAAAACATTGCTGCCTACGTAATGTTCCACCTCTTTGGAGCATTTGCATTGGAGTGACCGGTGACTTGAAGCTCTGTATGGTGGAGTGACTGATGGTAGATGAAGACTGCAAAAGCAGGTATCTGAGGGCTGGAAGGCATTCCTGGCACCCCTAAAACTACCCCACTGGGGGCTATCCAAGCCTGTGATTAACAAACCCTAGTTATTTGCTAGGTAGTTTCCACATGGCATAGTAGGATATATATATGAGGCACAATACAGTGTTTATGTGAGAATAATGTAGATTATTTGAATCTAGGCTGTAGAACCTACCTGAAAATGGGTTTTACAGTTCGGTGTAATTGCCTTTTCTTTGTGTTTGCATAGAAGGCATTGCATAGCTGGAAGATGATGGCAATTATAATTTATTATGCTGTAATTGTTACCTAAATGTTTTTGAACAAGCAAAAATCACATCTGTTTAGGAATAAGTTGCACAGCAAGAGAATTCCCTTTGAAATGAATGCCGTGTTCTCATATTCTGTAACTGTACACATAAAACAACATATTTATTTCCCCACTGAGTCCATTACATTCCCAAGTCAAACTGCATCCTCTCTTCCCTTCCCATATTAAACCCTTTGATTTAATGGAGGTTTTAACTACTGGTTCTTTAGGGAATTTTCAGTAGGCTTTGCACAGATTAGGTTATTGGAAAGTATAGTTATTTGCTTGTAAAGTGGCAGTTCTGTGTCAAAATTGATTTTCTCTGGAGCTGCAACAGTAAAAAAGATAAGCTTCTGCTTTGCATCCAAAATGCCCTGATGTTCCTAGCATGATCATTTTTCCTTTGCTTCTTGCTCAGCACCATTTGGTCACAGGCTGGTTTGGACAGGCGAATATGAGCACATGTAGCCCAGAGGACTTTGATATCCAGTGGTGATAATAGACAAGGCCTCTCTTCCATTCTGGTTGCCACTGGTCCGTGACAACCAGTGTTCCAGGCATGGTGAGCATGGTGCTGCTTCCCTTCTCCGTTAAATAGGAAATGCATAAGCCTGGAATCGTTTTGTTTGTTCCACAGAAATGTAGCAGTTGAAATAATTACCTTGCCATGCCCAGGCTAACAGGATTTATCTTCCATTATAGATCTTGAAGACATATGCAAGAATAGTTTACTCCTCTAAATTTACTAGGCTACTCACTTCGAAATGATTTCATTGTATAAAAGAGAGCAGTCCTAGCTGGTGGCTTAGCCTAGAAAGGCTTTGATAGCTAGAAAGATGAAGGGCAGAAGTATATTCTCTATTTTTCTGCTCCCAGCTCATAAAATAGAATTAGTGTTTATGTAAATAGCAGATAGCCTCATTTTATTTTTTATGCCCCAGTTGCAAGTTAGGGGCTCTTTAAGATGGGCCTCAATCACTGATCTTGTGTGCTTCCATTCAGCACCTATCTATCTATTAAGTAGCATTCTAGTGGCCTCCAAGTACTTTATTCTGATCAGTACTTTATTCTGATCAGAGTCAGCCTGGGTGACCAAGATGGGCTGTGTCAATATGTTACACCTCAGACCCGCTGGAGGCCACAATCTTTGAGTGTCTTTTGGAGGATACTGTCCTATGTTGTTCTAGAATGCTGACTCCTACTGCTCCCTTTTTTTTAAAGCCTCCATTCTCTCTCTATTCTTATCTCAGGCCAGATGCCCTTTATAAATTTTGATTTTTTTGTTTTTTGGGTTTTGGTTTTGGAGTTTGGATCTCTTAGTTTTCATCCTGAATACTGTTCTACAATGCATATTTAATCAGTTAAATCTTGGTCTCCTGGCTTTAATCATCAAATGTTACTCTATTGCCTCAACTCTATTGAATTACTCCAACTCAACTGTTCCCACCTCAGGGTCTTTCACTACCTACTCATAGTCAGTAACCCCTTGTTTCTCTTCTTCGTGAAACCTGAGTTTTCCTTAATGTACTTGTCTCAGGCATTAGTGGATCTGTGAAGAAGTATGACGTTAAGCTTAGAAGGATCAAAAACTGTGCTTCCCTATGTATGTTTCAAGTTTCATTTGTGTTACCAAGAGAGTTCATAGTATAGATTTGAAAAATTGAATCAAGAAGCTAGGATATGAATTCATCTTAGTGATAGCCTTTTGTCTACTTCATACATCTGCTAATCTGTCTATCAATCTGTATACATTATTGATAACTTCCAATGTTACAAACACTGGGAATACAAAAAAGAAAAAAGAAAGAGCCATGTACCTTTCCTTCGTAATGACTACATTAAAGCCCCGAGACATGAAGCTGCTTGCTGAGCCATGCAGCTGGCCTGTGACACAGTGGAGACTAGAACCCATTTCTAGAGGGATCTTCCTCATATTTCCCAAGGTCAGTTCTCTTTAGGCCTTTGGGATTCCTGTCTTAGTTGTTGTAAGAGTAGATTTCGACTCATCAAACATTTGTGATTTGGAAGTATCGCATAGTTGAAGAATTGAAGAAAGCTGATGGGAACAAAGTCGTTTTCAGGTTTACTTGAGCACATAGATACCATGTTGGCTACTTTGCTGAATATTCAGAATCATTTATATTTAGCATAGTAAAAGTGAAAAGTGTGTGTTTTTAAAATTTGGAAAACACGTGAAGTACAATGAAGAAAACTAAAGTAACAACCATTTTACTACTCTTTTTATATATTTCCTTTGAGTAGATATAAAATATATCAGCATTTAGCATATATGTACAGTTTTGTGCCCTGCCTTTTTTCCTTAAACTATATAATCAGCATGTTCCCACATCATGAGATGTGAATTTTTTGAAAACATGATAATTAATGCAATATGTTATTTCAAAGTAAAAACTCTTTATTTAACTATTGTGCATGTAACTTTATTTTCTATGTTTAGGTTGTTACTGATTTTTCACCCTTATCAACCATGCTGAGATGAACTTCCTATTAATAAATCATTGTATACATCTGTCATTATTTCCTTAGGATAAATTTCTTTTAGTTCTATTACTGCATCTGAGGAAATTAACATATCAAAGCTATTAATATGTATTTCCCTGGGGGTATGTATGTATGTATGTATGTATGTATATGTGTGTGTGTGTGTGTGTGTGTATATATATATATATATATTTTTTTTTTTTTTTTTTTGAGACAGTGTCTTGCTCTGCCACCCAGGCTGGAGTTCAGTGGCATTATCACAGCTCGTTGCAGCCTTGACTGCTTGGGCTCAAGTGATTCTCCCACCTCGGCCTCCTGGGTAGCTGGGACCACAGGTGTACACCATAATACCTGGCTTTTTTTTTTTTTTTTTTTTTTTCCAATTTATAGAGACAAGGTCTCACTATGTTGCCCAGGCTGGTTTCGAACTTCTGGGCTCAAGCCATCCTCCCACTTTGGCCTCCCAAACTTCTGGGATTACGTGTGAGCTGCTGTGCTAGGCCTCCCAGGGTATACTTTTAACCCTGCCTTACATCACCCAGAATTCAAAGCATGGAATCCTTGACCCAGTAGCCAGAGTATTTCTTATCTTAAGTTTAGGAAAGACTACTCTGTGGTCAAATGTAGTCACAGAATTTCTTTCTAACAAAGCTGTCTACACAGTTAACTGAGAACCGTCTCCAAAGGGTTCTTCCTCTTGAGGGAGGTTTCAGAGAAGAGATGGCATTGATGTAAGTCTTAAAGAAGTTAGAGCTCAAAAAATTGTGAAAAGGAAGGTAAATTTTTCTACCAGGACAAACAGGATGTTCAGAAGGAAGATATTGTTAGAACTGTACATAATCTTAGAGATCATCTATCCCGGTGGTTTATCAAATATTTTAACAGACAAAATATTTTTTCAAGCCAAATCTTGTCTAGAATACTGCAAACTGATTGAAGTGAAGTGTCTTCAGTTAAATCACAGTGGATGGGAGGGCTCGGAATTGAGGGTAGAACTTCCTTTTCTCAGCTTTCTTAGAGCTTCTTATGCAAGTCCTGTGATACACCTGAAAAACCCAAAGCCTCTTTTTTTTTCTTTTTTTTTTTGAGATGGAGTCCCACTCTGTTGCTGAGGCTGGCGTGCAGTGGCACTGTGTTGGTTCACTGCAACCTCCGTCTCCTGGGTTCAAGCAATTCTCCTGCCTCAGCCTCCCGAGTAGCTGGGATTACAGGCGCCCACCACCACGCCCAGCTAGTTTTTATATTTTTAGTGGAGGTGGGGTTTCACCATGTTGACCAGACTGGTCTCGAACTCCTGACTTCAGGTGATCCACCCACCTCAGCCTCCCAAAATGCTGGGGTTCCAGGTGTGAGCCACTGTGCCTGGCCCAAAGTCTCTTTAAAAAACAAATTTAAAACCAGTCACTCCAGTTTGACGTTGAGGACACAGAGACAAACTCTGACTTCCCTCAAGGTCAGTCAGAAGTGATTCCAGAAGCACCTTTCAGTGCTTTAACCTTGTCCAAAAGCAACCATTTTAGTGCTTTTATCACTAGACGTTCCCATGCAGGTTGAGAGAGATTATTTCTGTTCTGTTAGGTTATGCATTATTGCAGTGTCCCAAGAGGTAAAGTCCCAACAGATTAATGTAAGTATTAGCTTCTGTAAGATGTTACCCCAATCCATATTAACCATGTCTGGCTGAGGCATGAAGGATCTATTAAATTATATCCAGGTTCCTATTAAATCACTACACTGGCAGTAATACCTGGGCTCACCTTCTCCTTAACCCAAATTAACACATGCTCTTAGTGGTCTCAAGTCTAAGGCAAGTTCCTGAGATGAACAAGTGACTGGGAAAACAGGAGAGGAGAAAATTAAAATAAATGATAGACTGACCTTCTCACACCACTTGTGGTTTCTCAATTAACCAAAAGCCAGACAGCTCCACGTTGCTGTTCTCTCAGTAATAGGTTTCACCCTCCCGTTTAATGCCAGCCCACATGGGTGCACACACAGACACACACTTTGCTAATCAGATTGGCAGCAAATAGAATTAAACCATTAAGGCAATTAAGCAATTCTTAGATAACATTTGATCAGTTCAATGAAAATGCAAATTCATTCTTCTTTTGGAGAAATAAGTTGATGGAAAGTCATTTCATGTTCTATAATCTTCATTAACTCTTTTCCAAATAAAGATTGCAATGTTTTGGGCTTAGAGCTACACAGATGGAAATGATTATTTTCGTTTTTTGCTTCACTCTGTTCATCCTTTTGTAATGTACCATGTTTTTCTGCCTCCAGACTCTTCGGGACATTTAGGTCATCTTACCTACAACCTCTTCCTTGTGCCTGAAGGCAAACTCTGTTATTTACTCTGACACATGATGACTCATGCATAAACACCTCCTTAGACCCTGAGTTCAGAATAGTTCCTACAGCATTCTGGAATGATTTTGATCGGATATTCATGTGTTGTAGATGCATTACTTGGCTGCTTCTCATTTCTCTCTATTCCCCACACTTAAGGTTTCTCCTCTCTCACAAGCTGGTGGGGAAGAGAATGTTGCACCCAAAAATAGGTGCTTGAAAATAAGCCTGTGGTGTCTGCATTTTCATTTCTGGATTGGTATCATTGAAGCCTACGTTCCACTCTGCCATCACAGCCTGAACTTTCAGCAAGATAATGATGAGCACGTTGCCACCCATGCTTCCCTCACCGGCCAAGGTGCTTTTGTGCTCTAGCTCAGGGTTTCCAAACCTGGTGTGTCATCAGCTGGGGACATTTGGAAATATTTATAGTCCACAGGGTTTTAATCCAGACCTACAGAATCAGTATGTCCAAGGTTTGACTTACGGATTTTCTTTTGCTTTTGATTTTTCTTCCTTATACAAAAAAAAAAAAAAAGGCCGGGCGCGGTGGCTCAAGCCTGTAATCCCAGCACTTTGGGAGGCCGAGACGGGCGGATCACGAGGTCAGGAGATCGAGACCATCCTGGCTAACACGGTGAAACCCCGTCTCTACTAAAAATACAAAAAATTAGCCGGGCGAGGTGGCGGGCGCCTGTGGTCCCAGCTACTCGGGAGGCTGAGGCAGGAGAATGGCGTGAACCCGGGAGGCGGAGCTTGCAGTGAGCTGAGATCCGGCCACTGCACTCCAGCCTGGGCGACAGAGCAAGACTCCGTCTCAAAAAAAAAAAAAAAAAAAAAAAAAAAGACTTTCTGTTTGATAGGGATCAGCCAGTCTTTAAGAATTAAGCCTAGATGCCATTTTTTCCTAAATTGGAGACCATAACATGTAGTCTAATGCATGATCTGTCAATGACACAGAAATCACTTGGATTCAAGAATGTTATGATAGCCTTGCTTATAAAGAAAAATAACACCTTATATGACAAGTCATTTTATAGATGCACACACATGAATAGTCCACTGCATCATGCGTGTGTATATGTGTATATCAAGTGTCTTTAGAGGTAGGTAAAACTCAAGAGGCAGCTGTTCTAACCTAGGGCAGGGGTTTCCAATCTTTTGACTTCTTTGGGCTACATTGGGAGAAGAATTGTCTTGGGCCACACGTAAAATACAGTAACACCAACAATAGCTGATGAGCTAGAAAAATAATAATAATAATGGCAAAAACATCTCATAATGTTTTAAGAAAGTTTACAGATTTGTTGGGCAACATTCAAAGCTGTCCTGGGCCACATATGGACTGCGGGTTGGACAAGCTTGGCCTAGCTAGACATTAGATTTAATGTGTCTCCTTTTCAGTGTTAATAAAGTATTGCAGCAAATTCCCATCCCGCACCTGCAGGTTTTTGAGCATTAACGTAAACATTAATAGAAAAATTGTGAATGCTTCTCAGGAATGTCACCAGTGATTGTTTTTCCCCCAAAGAAACCTTTAATTTTGCTTATCTCCTCACTAGTACATGTTTGTGGAACACATCTTTTTGAGAAATTTTTGGGGATACCGATCAGCCACTATTAAAGCCATCAAGCTGGCGGTGCCACCAGTGTCACTAGGAAGAACGATGTTTTGGTAAGGGATTGAGCTCAGCATTCCAGGAAATATTTTTTACCTATTTGTTGCTGCATGCATAGGCTTACATTTTCTCAATTTAAAAATACTTTTAAAGGGTGGGCTTTTGGGATGTAGACACATAATGTTCTCAGCAATACTGTAAAGCCCCATATAATCTGCTAAACAAATAAGTGAGATGGTAAAGGATATTGCATAGATTGTAAGGGCAGGTTTAATCATCTTAGGTTTAACTAGCTCTAAAGGCAACACCTTTTCAAGCTCTTAAGAGCCTATATTTACATGGATAGTAGGTCTTCTTCCTTCATTAAACTTGCCCTCTAAGACATTTTAGCTGTTAGTTAGAATTACATTTTGAACTTCAGGATAATTCTATATTTCTTTATTAAAATAAATTCTTTATATGAGCATTTAGACCATAATTCAAACTGAGGTTTCCTGTAAGTTCTGTGTTAGATTTTATGTGCATAGTGATATTCATACCACATCTATTAAAGTATGAAGGGAGGAAAATGTCAGCAAGTGTATTGTGTCTCTGCTCACAATAATTTTCCAATGAAAGTTCACTTAAATGAGGGATTCATATATATTAAGGACTATTGTTAGTGATTAGTACATAAAAATGTGGGTTTTTCTCATTTTATAAGGGGTTTTAAAACTTCAGACTGAGTACCTCTTTTGTTTAATTTTTGTACTTCTTGGTGGCATAAGGTATTTTAGTATGTGTGGATCTTTTTTATTGAGTTTGCATAGTTTGGGAGTTTTTTGGCTTAAAATGAAATAGGGAAAAAAAAGCTCTCTTAAAATAGTATCCTTTCTTGAACCCGTAAAGTAGGGCTTTGAAAACGTGCAACATTTGTGAGGTTCTAAAGAGGGGATTTTGTGGTGTTCTCTCCAGTGCTTCCTTCCTTCCGCCTTCACCACCCGGCTGTAATCTGATAACAAATAACTTTTCAGTCAGTCAATTTAAGTTATATGTAGGCTGCAATTTTTAAAAATTTCATAATGGATGCTATTTAAACACAAACATACATTTAAAAATATGCCATACTAAAGTCCAAAAGGAATGGTGACAGACATTTTACTTATTTAGAGACAAGGTCTCGCCCTGTCACCCAGGATACAGTGGTGCGATCTTGGCTCACTGCAACTTCCGCCTCCCAGTCTTAAGCAATCCTCCCACTTCAGCCTCCCAAGTTGCTGGGACCACAAGTGTACACCACAATGCCTGGCTTCTTTTTTTTCTTTTTTTTTTTTTTGTTATTTTTTTTTAGAGATGAGTTCTCGCCATATTGCCCAGGCTGATCTGGAACTCCAGAGCTCAAGCAATCTGCCTACCGCACCCAGCTGACATTTTAAATATTTATTTATAGAGCTTCATTATTTGTACAGTGCCCTTAAAACCAAAGGCATTGATTAGGTTTATAGATATTGCAGTTAGGCCATGCGCAGTGGCTCATGCTTGTAATCCCAGCACTTTGGGAGGCCAAGGTGGGAGGATCACTCCCACCAAACTCCAAGGTAGGAGGAGTTTGAGACTAGCCTGGGCAACATAGCAAGACCTTGTCTCTAGTAAAAATTCAGTTTAAAAAAATGAGCATGGTGGTGCATGCTGGTAGTCCCAGGAGGCTGAGGCAAGAGGATTGCTTAAGCTGGGGAGATTGAGGCTGCAGTGAGCTATAATTGTACCATTGCATTTCTGCCTGGGTGACAGCAAGACCTTGTCTCAAAATATATATATATATATATATATATATATAGTTAGTCACAGTTACACTAAATGGGCTTGAATACTGTAACTTGTTTTAGGGTTATAGTCATTAAAAAATACCATAATTCCAAATAGATATACCAATTACTGCCTGCTTATCTTCTTATACATCCTTTTCCTCTCCATCCCCCAAAACCACTCTTGAAATCTTCCTGTCATCCTTCCTGGCCATCTATCCACCATTAATCTACTATAATTTCCATAATAAAACCACCAGCTTACATCAGTGTGTTGGTTACTTCAGAGGTGGCTGAACTAGAGACTTTGGTTAAGGACCCCAAATTCTTACCAATTTGATGGTCTTGAGGGGCAGGCCATTTGGCTCATCTCTTTTGTATCTGCTGCCCACCTTTTACTGCCTGCCCCACTAAGCTCTTCTCATCATGTCCGAGGAGAGAGTAAGTGGGTGTGTGCATGTGTGCTGCAAGTATCTGCATGGCATTCCTTTTCCTGAAAGATCTTTTTTTGTTTGGCCATCATTTCCATTCTGTCCTAATATATCCTTTCTCTTTAAAAACCAGCATCTAGCCAAGGCCTTGATGAAAAGTTTTCTTTGAGCTCCCCTGTGGCTGTGCAGAAGAGTTTATCCCTGAGGTTGCTTTCATTTAGGGATGGCATCTTTGAAGATAAAATACTTCTTCCTATAGTCTCACTTGAGATGACCCTGTAACACCTGTGCCCTGGCATTGCCATATGCTCTCTTGTGCAGGAATGGGGAGGAACGGCCATCCACATGCCACCCCCACCTCCACTTTGAAATAGTAGGGGGTGACAAATGGCTGCTGTTTTCTATTCTGTTTTACCAGGCTGTTTCTTTCCTGCCCTCAAGAGGTTTCTGACTTTCTGACAGCAGGGAGCTGAGGTTGATCTAGCAACTGGGAGGATTGCACCTGGATTTGCAGAAATACACATGCACATGTCATGCACACACATGTGCGCACACACATGTGCATGCATGCATGTGCACATGCGCGCGTGCACACATATATATACACACACACACACACAATGCTGCTGCAACTCCCAGGGTATCACATAATCACTCTTCTGACTATAGTGGTTTTCCTTTGGCCACACTCTGCTCTTGTTTGGCTTGTTAGCACAGTAATTCAGAGGTAAGACAGAGACTCTCTATGCACTCTAATCCCCTTGTGGGTTACAGTAGTTGTAGATAGAAAACACTCCAGAGAGTGCTATACAATTTGGAGGTTTATAAAGATCATCTTCTGGCCCCCATTTCCCTTTAAGAAATGATCCCCCTCAATCTGTGTTATGCATCTTCCCTTACTGCTAGAAGGGTTTTACTGGTGCCCTGACATTCTTCTCTTTCTCACCCCTCCCAGAGCAAGAACTACAAAAACATTGTTTTTTTTTCTCCTTTCCTTTTAGATGTATCTGCTGCCATTTATTTTCTTTCTGGTGACTGTGGTGTGATATAGGAAGGGGGAGCATCAATGGCTCATCACATTCTTTGACTGGGCCCTGTTTCACATCTCTGACTCCTCTAGAGATTACTCAGCCAGCATGCTGCCCCTCCTCAGCATGTCACCTTCTTGGATCTCAGGGCTTGGCATTTTGATTAGCCTTGCAGTTCCATGCTCATCACCAACACTGCAGACATCTGCTGCCACTTTCCTGCTGAAAGCAAGGGAATTCCTGTGATTCACACTGATCAGAAGCAGGGTGTCCTCTTCTCACTCAGCATCATCCCAGTTTGTCTCACTCCTTTAGCCAGTATCATGAAACCCTGAAACTTTATAGCAGGATGAAGACTTAAGCCTGTAGTCCAAACTTAAACCTGTAGTCCAAATTATGAGTGAGGAAAGTGGGGCCAGGAAAGCCAGGAATGATAGTGTTTACTTGATTGCTGTTTCAGATTTCAACAGCTTTTATTGATACTTCAGCATTTCACTCAGTGGATATATCTCTCTGTGTGACTCAGAGTGTGCCAGTGGAGCACGATTAACTGCCCTGGAGCCGAATTGCCTCTGGAGGCTGTGGCAGTGTCGGCACCAATAGGGATCACCCATGACCTTTTATTTGGGATGTAGTAGGGGGTCTGAAGTTGGGAAAGTCTGAGGTGGTGCTTTGGGTTGAATGTCTTGTGAACATCCTCTGAATACATCTTGCAGAGAAACACAGAGGGGAAAACTTCCTGTTGTGAGAGCAGGGCTGGTTCCCTTTTAAAAAGGTATAGGATGAATATTCCATATTTGAAATACTTGGGATCAGAAGTGTTTTGGATTTTTGATTTTTTTTTTAAATGCTCAGGTGAACATTTCCTTAGAGTGTCATGTGGCACTCAAGTAGTTTCAGATTTTGGAGCATTTCGGATTTGGGATGCTCAACCTATAATACCCAAAGGATCTATTTCAGTAGAATTTATTTGTTTGCTGATTATAGCAGTGACATAGATGAATTATAAAGACCTTAGAAAATGCAGAAAATTTCAAGAAAAACGTTTAAATTGTGCTCATAATGAAATTGAGAGGTGGCCACTCTTAATACTTTGTGGTGTAAGCATTCCAGTCTTTTATCTCTCTCAATGTTTCACATCAACTTTCTCGAAGGCCAGTACATCCTTTCCATAGCCTGATTTTTTTGTGACCACACAGTATCCTATTATATTGATAATGCCATAATTTACCTAACCCATTTTTATATATTTGGATTTTTTCCAATTCATCATTATTATGAATAATGTTGTATCTCCGTGCTTATTACTTTGGGCTGCATTTCTTATGAAACTGTTGAGTAAAAGGAAATAAAGCCTTTTTAGAGTGTACTGTAGGCTGTCATATTTCACTCCATAATGTCCTAGTGTATGTTGCCACCAGTGATATGTGAGGGTACCCACTGAAAAGTCACACATTTTTGGTTTTCCTTTTTAAAATAAAAAATAAAAGACATTTAACCATATAATATCGTTCTTATATATGATTTATTATAATGTAGATTCACATCTTTGAGTTCATAAAAATATTGAATTTGGATTCTCTCCAATTTCCCTTTTAGTGGAAAGGCTAAAGTTCAGTAAGAAATTCTACTTGGAATTTTATTGAGTTGAGAAACAATTTGATTTCTGTAATTCATGACAAGTAACAAACAATTAGCCAATGAATTAAAATATTTGTTAAAACCTTGAATAATGCAGGGATTTAGTTAGGCAGTGTAGTTTAAAAAAATCAGACAAAGCAGACCTATGCTGATCTCCTTGGAGATGACCATCAACAGGAAAGATGGACTTTAAACAATGTATGTTGACATAGATCAAGTTTCTAATTCTCCATCATTTCAAGGTACTGGAAATTATATGGACATAAATGCCTTTATAATATGTGTACATCTGGTGAGTATAAATTCTTAGATTTGAGGACTTCCCAATAAAAGACTCACCATACAAAGTATAAAACCAGTAAGCAATGGAATGCTAATCAAGTAATGAAAGATTCAGGAAAGAAAATAAAATTATGCCAAACCCTGTAGGCCAAGAAATGCAAGTAGGAAAAAAAAACTTAAACTGATGTCAAAGTCAAAATAAAATATAGAGACAAATCTCCAAATTTAATGTTTTATTTGGGAATCATAGAATCACATTTTGGGGCATACAGACAGACTGGATGGTCTTCAGCATGTCCAAAGAACAAAGGAAAGATTGGGGGTTTTACTAGAAAGAGAAATGTTATTTACTGTTTTGAAAGAAAGCTCACTGGCACTAGAGAAACTTGTGGGAGCTGCCTGGGTCTGATTGGTGAGTGATGGTAGTAGATAGAACTAGTCTTAAAGGCATAGCAGGTTGTTTCAGCAGCTGCTAAGTAAAACTGGTCTTATGGTTACAGCAGGCTGTTTCAACAGCTGGGCTTGAAGAAAATTCAATTCTTGGAGCATGTGCTGTGTCTTGAGTACTTTTTCCCGCTGGCCTCTCGACTCTTTTTTAGTTGGGTATGACAAGAATGACGCAGTTTGCATAATAAACTTTCACACTGAGTTTCCTGCAGCCTATACAGAACATAAATATTAGGTTTTTTTTTTTACCTTTTTATAGTTTTTATTGTATTCTCTGTTGAAGTGAAACATTAAAGTTCATCGGAATAGAGAAACATTTGCCTATCACTACACATTGAGAAGATATTGTAAAGAGACTGGAACAAACGCTGGGCAGTATGATGCGTAGAACTTTCAGTCTAGTTTTTGCAAGAAAAAGAAAAGAACTGTGCTAACCATTTTGTTCATCAATATAAACTTAAGTAATGAGGTTAAATTGTAGTTCTTTGTAGAGCGCCAGGCCACCAGGTCCGTAATCGCTGGAGGTTTGATTAGATATTGAGAAAGAAATCTGCAAATCTTGGCAAAATCTGCTGCATAATTCCAAGACTGCTGGTTCTTAAACTTATCTCCATCAAAACACAGATGTCCTGTGGGCTGGACTAAGCCATCTCACTATCTGTAATCAAATGATTGCTTTCTTTTTTTTCCCCCACTGAAAGATTGAAAAAAAAAAGTGGATAAAAATTCTTAGATAACTGTTTTTGTAATCTGTATTTTGGTTGAACCTTGCCTCATTGTATAATTAAATAACAAATATGAATAGAAAATGCTATTGACTATGTAGGGTACTTGGCTCAACAGCTTATTTTGAAGAGAAAACCATCATTTATTTGTTTTAAAATATGAAACATAATCATGTATTTTACAAATAAAGTTGTTCCTATTTTTATAACAAAATTAAACATTTCAAGATTTAATGGTGTTCCATAGCCACTAGCACACAGTAGCTCATAAGTTCAAGGTGTTTGACCACATCAGTCAGTTTGAAAATCATACCTGACCATCACTATTGAACACCTGAAGTGCAAGCATCCATGATGGAGACTGGAGCTATCCATTGGCTACTGACTTTCAGACTAGGGGTGGCAAACCTGACCCTTTGTTATAAAAATGAAAGCCCTCAGATGTGTTCTTGTCCTCATGAAGATTTTTTCTCCATTGCAATGCCTGTAGGCAGTTTTTAGAAATTATAGCTAGTGTGCTCACTAAAGTTTTTTTTATGTGCCAGACACATGCTCTATCTTTACATACAATAGCTGTAAACCTCACACAACCTTGTAAGGTGGAGAGCATTATTACCTGCATTTTATTGGTGGGGAAACTGAGAGGCTAAGTGCTTTGGCCAAGACCACCAAGTTGTGAAATTACGTGAAAGGAGAGCTTAGGTCCCTCTTCCAGCACTCCTTCCACTATATGCACTGCCTTGCAGTAATCAAGACTTCACTAAAAGCAACTCCAGATCTCTGCAAATGTTTGAACAAGAGCTCTGTTGAAATACTATAAAATATAGGATACAACCTTAGCTTTGAAACATTTTGAGGGGAGTTACCAACTTAAAAAAAAAAAAAATGTTTACCTTTGAGCATAACCACATCCGAAAGAGTCACAGAGCTAGTCACAGAATGTACCCCTGGATAAGTAACCAACATAACCTGTTGAATAAGTAAGTACTTTAGTCTTCTCTGCCTGCATGTTGCTAAAAATAACTTTTGCTTTGGTATAGAAGTTTTGAACGTTGTGTAGTTCAATGAATATTTATTGACAGTGATTGAAACTTACATTAAGTTTCTCTCATGCTAATCTTGCCAAACTTTGGTTGTCTTCAAGGATTTGAAGCAAGAAAGGGCCAAGCCAGAGCCCTTGTTTTCAGATATGGGACAACAACCAGGCTTTCTCCATTTGCAGGAAGAGGAAAGAGATAAGGGAATTGTTGCATTGAACCCTGTGGGCCCCAGGAGTTTTACAAATTGTTTTCTAGGACATACCCATTTCACTCTTGTTAATTTTCTGCCATCATCATTTCTGGGGTTGTACTAGGAAAATGGAAAGAATGTACCCAGATTCCAGGGTTTCAATGGTTAAGTATAGACTGCTTTAAGAGCAAACTGATTAGATCACTTCTACTCCTGTGATGTCCATTTCTCATATAAAGATAAGCTGAGAAAGGTTTATTTTAAAATTAAAGCTAGTTGTTTAAAAGTGTGACTAAAGTTAACCCATGGATTGCCCTAAAGTATTGAGCTGTGATTATAAAAAACAGTTTGCCAGATATTGTTACTATGGCTCTTAGGTAGTGAAGAGAAGAATTTAGTCTTAAATTAGTTAAAATGTGCAAACCATTTAGAACAATGCTTAACATATACTAAGTGCCCCGTAGGTATTACCTATGCTTTAGAACAGTAGTTCTCAACTGGTGTACCATGGCACAAGTATATCTTTATCCTTTCTCACACATGTGGCAAAATATCTATACATATATTAAATTTGTTTGTATAGCCGAATATGTAGGTGAAGTGCACATTGATGTTTCACTTGGCTGAATATAAAGTAAGAGGTGAGAGATACAGTGTAATGTCAAGTCTTTGTTTACCAGAGTGAAATGGGGCATCGCCTTTTGGGTCTATAGGGGTGCACTGAGCAGTCCTGTTTAAAAGGCACATGTTCAAAAAGACTAACCAGATGAGCAGCATGTTAATTACCACTGCCTTTAAGAACACTGGGAAGGCAAGTGGTTATATAGTAGTAGCAATTACATTGTAATTACTGTGACTTAGTTAGAAGTTTTTGAACCCTTTTCGTATTTCAAATTGCCTTGTACATATAAAGTGGGCCAGAACTATCAGTTAAGAATTAGTGGGGCAAGTTCCTGTCTGTAGCTATTAAAGTGATTTATTTGTTGTCTTACAACATTATACTATATTAATTTACACATAGCCTTGGAAAAACTCTTTCTCAGACTTCTAGGCTAGAGTCTAAATACATTCATGAAACTTCTTAGGACAACGTTTTGATAGTGCGGAGATCAGGGAGAGCCAAAAATCGTAAGACTTCTCTAATAGAGTTAGGTCATTAAAGAATATGAATATAGGAAGAGTAGGGCATTAGAGACAAAATTCTATACCTAACATTTTGGTCCAAATCCTATGAAGGTTTCTCACATAGAAAGCTGCCTTTTTGTATGTGCTACAGCTTATGTCTCTAATATCCTTTCTGTACCAGTACACATCACATACCTGATTATTGTTCAAATACTCCTCTTAACTTACCAATGAAAGCTTCAGATCACTTAAAGAGATTGCAGATACTATAGTGAATGCAGTAGAACATCATTATTCTATTGTGTAGTAAAACCCATGAATTACATCTAAAATGTTACTACTGTTTTTATGTAGTCTTTTAAAAAAGAGTATGAAGATTTACAATTATGGTAAAACTTATTAAGTAGGTGCATCAATAGGAAAAGAAACCATTATCCTTTCAACCCAGTCCTATTTCATAAATAGCACATCAGCTCTTCAGTGATTAAGAAACTTGGCTCATCTTTGCAGTATGTTGCTTCTATTACTTTTTGCCCACGGACCTAAGAGGGGAAAGGTAAAGTGATAGAGGAATTAAAGCTCCAAAGCAAATCAAGTTCTATATTTTTATTTAAAGATTCTAGGAACTCTAAGACTGAATCAAAGTTGTTACTTAGTTTTTGCCTGGAATAATGGCTCTATTTCTAGTAGAGTGAGTAGAAGGTTAATGGTATCTGCCCTTGATGGTTTACTAACTGGTTAAATAGCTGATTGAAATGTGGTAAAAGGAGAGGAAAACAAACTAAATCTTTTTTTTTTTTTTTTTTGCCCAGATTTTCACATGTAGATGCCATAAAGCTTTTGATTGTGAGTCTAAAGACACACTGTGACAGTGATTGGAGGCTTCTTTCAGGGGTCAGGAGATAAATGGAAGGACAGGGAGGACAGAGGAATTCAATCTTCCAAGCAGTCTCTGCACCTGTTCACTAAGAAATAAGTCAGTTCAGTTCAGGCAATAGACTGCGGGGTGGGCCTTGGTGGACCACAAGACCTTTGTGGCCCTGTGACTTCTCCCTTAGTTCTCAGTCTGTTCAGAAAACAATTTGCAACAACATCAGAGAGAAATAGAATGCAAAACACAGCTCCCTTTCGATGTATTGGCTCCTGGCTCTGCCTGAAAAAGATAACATGGTTTTTCCTTTAGAATACTTGTCTTGCCAAAATGATGGTATTATCCTACTGGGAATTTTTAATAATACAAGTAAAATAAGGTATATTTAAAAAAAAAAAAAAAAAAAAGACAAGCTTTTCTTAGTTTGGCTTTCGTGGCATTTGTTTAAAACTGAGGATCTCTAAGCCTAGATTTTTGTGTCTCTAGTTTAAAAAAAAGTAAATTTCAAAAGCAGTTCCTAGAACTGTCCCTCTCCACAGGCCTGTTGTGAGATACCTATGTAGCTATAAGTGTGCTTCAATCTACCAGCTTTTCTAAAACTTAGCTTGATGGCTTAGTGGATAAAGATGGGACTTACAAAGCCTGTTGATTCTCCTCTTGTACTCATCTGTAGAATGGGAATAGCAATGGTCCATACTAATCTTACAGGATGTGATGAAATAATACATGGAAGGTGTTGAAACTACTGCCTGGGTCATAGCAAGCAGTTTTGCCATTATTATATTTGTCATGACATTTTTGCCATTATTATTAACCCAATAATAATGTCATGTCCCCTTTCTCCATTCTTGCCTCCCAAAGATGTCACACATTCATTATTGCCAGAAAACATTTTTAAAGCTTTCTGTTTTTCTGGTACTTGTGGTGTGGCTGACGCCAGTAGGATATAAGTCCTCTGAGAATGGGTGCTGAATTCTGTTCCTAAGGCCTGTGGGGAAAACCCCCCCCCCTTTTTTTTTTTTTTTTGATACAGAGTCTCGTTCTGTCACCCGGCGTAGAGTGCAATGACGCAATCTTGGTTCACTGAAACCTCTGTCTCCCACGTTCAAGCAATTCTTGTGCATCAGCCTCCCTAGTACCTGGGATTACAGGTGCCAGCCACCATACTTGGCTAATTTTTGTATTTTTAATAGAGGTGGGGTTTCAGCACGTTGGCTAGGCTGGTCTTGAACTCCTGACTTCAGGTGATCTGCCTGCCTCAGCCTCCCAAAGTGCTGGGATAACAAGCGTGAGCCACCACACCCCGCTGGGAAATGTCTTAAAAGAATCAAAATAAGAAAGTTACTCTACTTAAATCGTGCCCTTTCTCTGTGTGTGATTTATGGCAGTCTTACCATGGGGTATTTGATTACTTTAGAAGGATCCATTTAGCTTATTTTTTTCTTCTTTGGGTTCTTTTCTTCCTTCCATTTTCACAGCCTCCCCCAAAATAAAAAATAAAGATATAAAGTCTATCTTCTCCCTCTTGTCAGTTTAAGTATAAAGAACTTTTGCTTCCTTTTTAATAATAGAATTTTTGTGTATTTAATATAGGCAGTGATTTGACCTCAAGCTGAGTTTAGATTTGAAGAGATGAGAATATTAAAGCTTGTCAGCCAGCCCACAAACCAATTAAGTATTTCTGATCTGACAGAATGTGGGGTGGAGTTCTTTTTCTTTTCTCCACCAGCACTCCTCACAATTAAAATAAATCAGATAAAATAGACACTGTGAAGGTGGGACTGAAAGTAGGTGATAGGAAAGGATGGCCCCACACCAGGACCCATACATAAGAAGAAATTCCGTCCAAAGCACGTCAAGGGTCTAGAACAGTGCTGTCCGGTAGAACTTTCTGTCACATTGAAAATGTTCTGCATGGCCCAACAGAGTAGCCACTAGTCACATGAGGCTGAAGGCAGACAGGGTAACTAGGATTTGAATTTTTAATTTTGTCATTCATTTTAATTTAAATAACCACAGGTAGCTAACGTCTTGAACAGTGTTGGACTAGAAAAAAATAGATTTTGACACACATTCTCATGTATGAAAAACTGCCAGAGAGCATCAGATTGCTCTAGTTGTGGAAGATTGATGTGGGACTAAAAGAATGTCTCAACTGCTATCCTGTGGAAGAGAAATAGATTGCTATTTTGTTGTTCCATAGGGAAGAAACAGGACTACTTGGAGAAACGCAGAGCGACACATTTAGGCTCAGGCTAAAAAAACTTCCTCAGAATAGGAATTAGTCATACAAAATTCTATTCAGATCTCTTAGAGTATAAGGACGACCCCCAATTCTGAGAGTACTCAGAGTTAGGCTTGATGGCAGTTTGACAAGGACCTGCAGTTCCCCATTTATAACGCTTGTCCCACACAGAGTCACTAGTTGGACTATTAGGTGAAACATTGTTTTCATAAGTGCTCTGAAGCTACTAAGACCATTGGTATCTTTTTATTAGACATGACTATTATTTAGCTAAAGACAGTATACTTTGAGTCACTGTAAGGCTGTTTGTTTTAAAAGAAGCAAAAAGATTCTCCTTGGGATCCCAAAGCAGAACCCTGTTGTTCTCTTGCTCTAACAGTAAACATGCTCCCCATGACTAAGATAGGTGGCACTGTTCCTTCAGTCATTAATCTTAAACTTTTCAGTGATTATTTCACCTGGAGGGGATGCCATGTCCAAATTCTGGGTATTTGGACATGGCCACAATAGCCTTTCCAAATACCCAGAAATTTTCTAATAATAAGCAAATGGATGAACTCACAGTAGTTCAGCTGTGGTAGATGCTCTCATTGCTGGTTAGCACTTATAGCATCCATCGGCCACGGACCCACTGGTTCCTACTGTTGGATGTAACAGATTCATGGAAAAGAAGCCTTGTAGGTAATGTCACAGCAGTAGTCTTAAATTGCAAAGAATTTCTACCAGCCTCATGAACCAGGGCATGGCATGGAATTCATTGGCCCTGCTTATCCCCCCATGGAGACGTGGGAATGGCAGGACTGTGAATGTGGAGTTCTGTTACCCAGCAGAGGGGCTAACGCTCTCATAAAGAACTCCCACAGAATTCATTAGCCGCATTTTAGCACTGGAGCCTGCATCTCTTACTTAGTAGGAGCGATGGTTCAGAAAGATAATGAAGGCCCTTAGGTTATTACTGATAGACCCTGCCTTCTTTTTAAGCAGGAGGACATTTCCTCGTTCTTTCTCTTGTTAAAATGATAAGTGCAGAGCACTCTCATTAGGATGTAGCCCCTTGGCTCCCAAGGACACGGTGAGATTTTCTTTCCTTCCATGCATGCTGTCTCTCTCTCTCTCTTTCGATGCCATCTCATTCCGACATTTCAAGTAGACAGGCATACATTTACCTGTTGGTAGGCGATTACATACTAATAAAAACTACAAGTAAGAAACACTAGGCAGCCCCCATTTTATAAATTTAGTCCCTCTACAAACTCTTCTCTGGAGAGGAGTAATATCCACTTGGATGCAAGGCTGGTGGAATTATAATGCAGCCCTGTTACACAGATGGCTGTCTTCATCTGTGGCATGTGTGCACACATAGACATTCTTGAACGTGCTTTTCTGGCAGCCCAGATTGATGTGTGCATAGGTTAAATTGCTGGAGAAATCAGCTTTCTACACCAGTTGCATCTGATACAAATTTCTTCCTCTGGCTGGGCCCTGGTGCCAAGTGTTTGTTCATTTTGACAGTCCTCAAATTTGTTGCTTTAGATTTTTTTCCTCTCATCTTAAACCCTCCAGTCCAGACTTTCGTATCACACTTTATTATGTGTAGATAGCTCTACCAAGAATATCAAGGGTGTCCAGTAAGATCACCCTCAACTTCCATCTCCTCCATTTAACGTGAAACATTGTTATTCATGTTTATATCACTCCCTCTGGTGTCAAGAGAAAAACATGTTCTTCATTCACAAGGTCAAAGTTATGTTCTTCAACCAACCCTTATTGTCTCCTCCATGGTTTTGTCACATCAGTCATTCCTTTCCCTTTGCCTTGTACCTGCTGTCTTTTTCACCACTTCCCTCTCAGCTCATGAACTCTAGCGACTTTCCTCCAATCTTTAAAAATCTAAAGGAGAAACCACCTCCATCTTGTGTCGCTCCATCCCTCAAAGTCAAAGAACTTTTATGCTTGCTGTCACCCTTCATAACCCCTGGATGAATAGTTATTATATCCTATTGTTAATAGTTTCTTAATACCCACCAATGACTTTCTAATAAAATAGTTTCTTAATGCCCACCAGTGACCACATTCTGCCTAGTTGACCAGCTGTTCCACTTTGGATCTCTCTCATCCCATGGACTACCTGACTTTGCAACTCCTTGTTCCCATCCTTTTCTGTATCTTTGTCAGGCTCTCTCCTCTTTCTCCTTAAATATTCGTCAATATCCCAGTCTTTATAGAGAATGTTACTTAACAGCATGGATATGAGGAACAGGTAGGCCTGACTTCAAATCCTTGCTCCACTACTTATATGGCTATGGAAGCTTGATTAACTTAGTTTTTCTGAGTATGTTTTCTCATACTGACTTCAGATGGTTGTGAGGATGAAATTAGCAAATACATGCCATGTGCTTAGCACAGTGCCTAGTTCACTGCCACTGGCCTGGCTTTCCCCTCTTCCCGCTGTTCGTGCTCTTACCTGCCACTGTTCTTTCTGTTCCTGGCCTCCTTCAGGAACCCAAAAGCCACATTGTCAACCACCTGCCAGACACCTTTCTCAAATAGAAATAACTGTCCTTTTTTCCCAAAGTAAATTTCTCCTTCCCCAACTTGGCTTGATAGTCTCTCTCAAGTTGGAAGCACAGATGTCCATTTGACCTCCTCCCTCTCTCTTCCCCTCATGTCCAGTCGACCCTAGCCCCTGGATTCTTGAGTCTAGACCTTTGATTCTTAATACCACCGTCTTGGCTAAGGCTTCTCCTACCTCCAGCTTAGATGATTGTTCTGGCATCCCAAGTCATTCCCCCTCTCTATTCTATTGTAAGCATTCTCCCTGAAATTGTACATATATTATTGAGTTGCCTTCTCAAGTTGTTCTCCTTTGTATTTTCCAATCCCTTATTAACTTTTGGCTGAAGGTTTCGTAGCCAATCTGTAGCTCAAGGGTAGAAAGGGAAAAATGGTTGATGCCCTGCATAGAGTTAGAACTCATTAAATGCTGAATTAATGCAGTATAAAATAAAGCAAAATAGGAAGTGTAGTAAGTCATAATGTAATAAGAAGTGGGGATAAATGTTGATTAACCAAAAGTTAGCTTTCCATTGAAACGTACTACAGAATTAGTTGTAGAAATAAGAGATTTGTAACTTGATCTTCATTTCTCACCTGAGCCTATGACAAGAGGATAACTGATTGGACAGACAAGTGGAAAATCTCAGCTGGCATCAATAGGCTGTCTTCTGCTCCCACTGAGTGGGTGTGAAGTCACTCTCTGACCCTCTCCTTCCAGTCATTGCTGATGGAGCCAGGTCTCTATTCTTTTTTTTTTTTTTGAGACAGAGTCACTCTGTTGCCCAGGCTAGAGTGCAGTGACATGATCTTGGCTCACTACAACACCCACCTTCCAGATTCAAGCAGTTCTCTGCCTCAGCCACACGAGCAGCTGGGATTACCTGCCACCACATCCAGTTAAATTTTGTGTATTTTTAGTAGAGCTGAGTTTTGCTGTGTTGGCCAGGCTGGTCTTGATCTCCTGGCCTCAAGTGATCCACCCACCTTGGCCTCCCAAAGTGCTGGGATTAAAGGTGTGAGCCACCATGCCCAATCTGGATCTCCATTCTTGATATAGGTGTTTTGATCCTAAGGAGACAACCATTGGTGAATTTGAAACAGATTCTTCATGTGATACTTTGTAATGCACGTCTCTTGTAGACACAAGAAAGCACACTTGCTCGTTTCCCTGGGTTTGGTTTTTGTTTTGTTTTCTTCTCTAATGTCTCACACCCTCTCCTGCAACCCCAACCCTTAGTACCGCAGGCAAGAAAACATTGATGTTTCTGCATCTGGCAGCATATCTCTGGGAGAAGAGGCCAGCGGAAGGGAGTTTGATGTGTGAGTGACAGATCCCCAGGTAACACCGCTGGGGAACACTTGATCTGACCTGTTTGAAGCTGAAAACTCACCAGGTCACACTGGAAATGGTTGCTGCTGGGCATGGCTTTGATCCTTGTTTATCTTTTTCTTTTTTTTTAACCTTCTTGAAAAAAAAATGTTTTGTACAAATGGATACTTTTTCCTGTGTATGTTGTGTCTGCAAGAGCATTTGTATATTTCTTTTGTGTATTCCTTGTCACTGCAGGGCAGGGTTTTGTAACCTTTTGATACAAACTGTGAATCTTAATGAATTTGTCATTTGCCATGGAAAGATGTTTGTTCAAATAGAGCAGGGACATTTTCGTCTAACACTATTATAGGAATATTGTGTATAAAATAATGACTAATACTTTGAGCATTCCATGTTGGCTCTCATTTTAAACAGTTCATGTATTAACTCGTTTAATCTTCAGAAGAATTCATTTTTGCTGGTTTTCCTGTTGACATTTGATGAAACTAAAGCAGAGGGAAGTTAAGTAGTTTGCCTGAGGTCACACATTTAGTGAGAGACCCAGGACTCAAACTCAGGCAGGGGTTCCAGTGCCAGCAGTGTTTATCCAACTGCTTTCCAACCCTGACAAGCATTAGTGGGCACAAGCATGGAGCACTAGGGCTTACAAAATGCTCCCTCGGGCTGGCACATTGCCTGACTTAAAGGTACCAAAGACATGGCCCTGCCTTCAAGGTCATTATTGCACGCTGGTTAGAGGAGAAGTCTGTCTGTCTCATTTGCGGACGTGTCTCTGTTGCTAAGCACAGTGTCAGGCATGTAGGAAGTGCTTAATACAGTCTTTTGGGATTGCATCAATGAAGGTTTTGAAAGGTTAATAGAGCTTGTGAATCGTCAAGGTTGAACCATAATCAATTAACAATAAAGGGGAATCTGAGACTTCCAAAATGTAATGCTCATGACTTGCTACTTTAGAAACACCAGCAAACAAAACCTGTGGTGTTGGTTGGATCATGGTTCTTATTCACTGCAGCATTTTTAAAGCTTTTTCAAGGATTATATGGGGCTCCCAGGCTCCTTTATGATTTATAAATCTATTATGCATGTCACATAGAGATTTTCATGACAGAATCGTCAGATGAACTCATTCAAGGTATAATGTTGTAGGAGAAGGGTTGGCAAGGTTGAGGGGGATGCCAAAAGAAAATGCCTAATTTATAGGTAGAGCGTAGGACAGAAATGGATGGGGACTGGAGGCTGGTTAAAAGGACACTGTAGAGGCCAGTGTGAGAAGCAAGGATGTGGACTAGAGGAGGAGGAGATGAGCATGGGGAGGAGAGTCCAGGGAGAGTTAACAGGACCTATTGACTAGACAAGAGGATCCAGGGAAAGAGGATGAATCATTGTTAGGAAAGTTTCACGGTATAGTGGCCCACTGACAACCTTAAGAACCTACAAACCTAACAGTTTTAAAACGATGAGCTTGAGGCTCAGAGGGAAAGGCATGTTAAGCTGTCATATCAGGTTAATTGTAATAGATTGGGAAAGGCTTTCAGATGTCCTGCCTTCTGCCCCATGCTGTTAATTCTTTTAAAGCATTGGGACCATGAGTTCCGTCTAGCAGTGTGGGTGTTGAGACCACATGAATCAAGGAAGAGGGCTTCTAGAGGCCCGAGGGCTGCTTGCTGTAGAGGAGGCAGAGGAGGGTTCCAGGAATTTCAGAAGGCGCTGTACAGCTCTGCCAGGAAATGTTTAGAGAACTGAGATGCAGCCCCCACTTCTCATTACAACATTTTACTACCATCAACCTCTCAGCAGAACTGCTGCATTAGGTACCTAGTGTTTGATTTGAACTTTGTGTTTATTCTGCATGAAAATGCTCCGTGCCCATTGATGTCACTTTGGTGCTGCTGGGACAGAAAGTGGGTATTTTATGTGCTATCTCTTTTCAAGCAAGATGGAAGGGTCTTGTAAAAGTGGTTTCTAAGGAATAACCTAACATTTTAAAGATTTATACAACAAGCGTCCACTTACCAGTTTGTTTAAGTTTTACAAAACATCTCTGCTTCTGCCTTGCCGTGTCAGCAAAAGATTCTGACATTTAAATAAATAAAATCTGGTGGGATATAATAAAGTGCAAAAAAAATGATGCATCAAGTTACTACTGAAAGGAATATTGAGGCCTGAGTGATTTCCCTGCTGCTGTCTCCCAAACAGAAGATAGCTTTAATCTTTAGGCTCTGTGTTATTTGAATAAGCTGAGGGATCTGTGAGTTGGGGGATGCTGCCAAATGTATCCACTGAAGATAATGATCCCATTTCAGATCTGCACGTCTATTTTAATGAGAGGAGACAGGTGAGGGTGCAGAACAGAAATGTTCATAGCACCTGACCCTCCTCCTTTCCTTAGGAGTTTCTCAACCCAGTGAAATTGGTGAGATTTTTAAAAATAAATACTATGGAGTATATCATGAGGTAGGATTACTGTGGTGAGACAGAGAGCAGTAATGGCAGTCAGAAAAACCTATGGTTATTAAAAAGTGTTTGCTAAGTCTCTCCTGTGTGTTTAGTGTTGTGGGGGTTTTAGTCAAAACAAATTAGGGTCTCAGCCAACCTCAAAGGGTGTATTTTCTCAGTCTTTGTTGATTCCTCTTGGTTTCCTCAGGGCTCCAAACATCCAACACCTTAGGAGCAAACGTCCTTTGAATGAATAGGTTTGGAATGAGGTTCTGGAAGATACTAACACAAACAACCTTGATAAATTACATGGTAGTGCCTTCATCACTTTCTTCCATCTGGTCCGAGTAGCTGGCCTTTGAAAATTACCCTTATGAAGCTTACATTTTACTGGGGAAGGCAGACAAAAGAATACATAAATGAATAAATGAATGAATGAATGAACAAAACAAAATTATCTCTAGTTCATAGACCAAATTGTCCTAAACTTGCTCATTAAGACTTACTTAGCTATGCATTTTATACCACTGTTCCTGAGCACTTTAATTATTTATTAATTATTCAACCTTCTCGTTGCTTTAGGTGAGCGGGAGGCATGAGGCAAGTTTGGGATGTAGACTGTTTCTTTTTATTGTCCTTAAGATCTATAATATATGCAATTAGTTAGAAGCCCTGTCCTATAGGTACTTTTGTTTCAGTGAACCTGAGTTTAAACTTTAAGGCACAGAGGTCATTGTAGTGTCATCTTCAGGAGGCTGCTGGTACAGAAAAGAGCATTCTTCATGCAGCCCCAGTATCATCTTTGTACTCTTACATTTGTGTTGAGAAGGGATATATGTCACTTATAAAACCTGGGTGTGACTATGCAAGCCACCTTCACATTTGGGATAGAAGATTCTACAAAAGTAAAATTCATAATCTTTGTACATATAAGCCAGACTTACCAGCATGTATTAAATCTGTCTTTATTTTGGATCATGGCATTTATGGAGATCACTAAGGGGGCAGCTCATTTGAAGTGAGATTCAGAACATGTATGTTATTCATTTAGCAAACATTTACTAAACTCCTACTGTGTGTACTACATCACTGGGGAAGACAATTAGGACCCAGTCCTTGTCTTCAAGGACTAAGTACTCTAGTCCAACGTGAAACAACTAATGAAACTGAGCAGGGATAGGCAAGGCAGAGGAAGTGTGCCTTGGAAGAAAAGGGGAAGAAGAATTGGTGGATGTTGACCACGGCTGTTACTAGGTAGGCTCCAGGTTCCCCTGGGGTGCTGGTTTTAGAGGTGGAAGGGCAGTTTTGAAGTCTCATTTCAGGAGCGGGGAGGGGCTGTGCATTGATGGTCCCAGTAGGATGGAGAAAGGAGAAGGAGTCAGTGCAGTTGGACCAGGCTCTTGTCTGTCCATCTCATCTCTCCCCAGGGATAGGATGACAAGGACCGCCGAAATCAACAGTGACGCCAGCTGAGTGACCACGGGCAGTAAATACCTTGCAATAGCTGCCTTAATTTGTATCCTTGCTAGTGTATCTTAACAACATGATGATATTTACCAAATGAATATTTACCAAGCACCAGTCTAAGTGCTTTACCCATGTTATCATATTTAATCTTCCTAATTTTGTGAGATAGGTGGTATTATTCCCATTCGAAAAGTTGGGAATCTGAGGAATGAAGAGGTCACCCAGCTAGTAAAAGACAGAGATGATGCAGCAGACATACACGTCCATGGTTGTTTAACTGTGACATGTTTGCTCTTAATCCCTAAGCAATGGTGCTTTCTTTGATATAGAATATCCTTCGAAACATCCCAACACCAAAATTCAGCATATTTTCATATTAGAATAGCTTTGTGGTAGGTCTCTTTTTCCCTGAACATTTATTTTCTCTATTTGGCAGAATCTTGTTGGCCTCCTTTAAACACATCATTATAAATGATGACAGTGTTGTTTTAAATAATTGTGCATAGAAAGTAAGGAAGCATATGCACTCTGATCTTTTTAAATTGATTTCATTATTTTAAAAAATTCTGGTTACAACTCACTAAATTGATTTGGTAGTTTAGAGCACCTTTGGATGTACTCTCAGATACTCTCTACTCCCCTCTTCTCCCTCCCACAAAAAAATAGCATTTCTAACCACAGTGTCTAAGTCATGTACTTCTAAGTTAGAAAATTTATAGGGTGGGGGAAAAATATAGTTGACCAGATAAATATGCAGGCAGTTGGGACATGTCTAAAGTGAAACTCTGGTTTCCTGACACATATTCATTAAACATACAATCATGTCACAAAAAGAGATTATGGTCAGGTGAATTTATTATTATATGTCCCTCCCGCCCCGAGAATAGTACCCTATAGTTTATGAAGCATATTCATAATGAAGTTATCTGTTTCATATACTCTTTTTGAAAATAGTATTTTCCCAAGAAGCCTGGAAAAGTTATTTGGTCAGTCCAAGTGAGAAAAAAATTGAATTATTTTGTATTTAGCATTTTAATCCCGAAGTTAGCAGGGACATTTAACAACTGTACTAAATCCAAAAGGTTACTTAGAGACACAATTTCTCTTTAGATCTAATACGATTGTTGGGTCTTAACAGTTTGGCTTTACAGGAAGACTTAGAAGACCAGCAAAACTGCCCTTTATTTGAGTAAACTCTGCTTGCATTTGTGACTTTTTTTAAAGGGAAAAAATAAAATTCTTTATAGGCATAATTTTTTGAATTAAAATACATTATAGTGTGTTTATGTGGGTGAGGCTTAGGAAATTCTTTATAAAATAAACTGTATTTTGAATTGGTCAACTACTACATTGTTCAGAAATGGGAATGGTGATTCGGTGGATAAAGTGGAAGAACAAGGCTGTTCTTTCCTGTCAAAAAGGACCTTTATGCTATGGTCTAAAATCTTTCTGCAAAGCCCTTGGATGTCATTTCACACATCCTGTAGCTCCTACATGCCCAACTCCCAGCTTTTTTTTATGTGGAGCCCCAGGAAAAGGTGATCACTTACCTGTTAGCCTCATGCCCCGTGTTGATAAGAAAGATGGTTTTGGTGATACTGAGTGCCTACTGGAAGTCACATGTTTTGTCTTTTCAATTTTATGGTCTCTCTACTGGTGAGTATTTAAAATGAGAAGCAAGTAAAAGTGTGTCATAGTTTTTTGTTTGTTTGTTTGTTTGTTTTTTAATTAAGAGGACCAAACCAAAGAAATAGGCCCACTTTGTTGAGAGAGGCAGTCCAACACAGTAGCTCAAAGTTCCAGAGCTTGCCTGCAAGCTCAGGCAGATGCTGGTACCAGGAATGCCCTGTACGGATGCCAAGGCATTCGTGGGAGATAGTACAGGGGCAGGTAATGCTGAATCCCAGCTCCACTTAAGTCCAGAGCACAAGTGATGGCACAAAGCCCTAGTTTTCTTCATCCTTCCACTCTCAGCACTTTACATGTGTTGCCTTCCTCTGATTTGATTCCAAGCTCAGGCCCCAGATGGGGGCCTCCCAGCAACATTTCCCTCTCCCTTTCCTGGCTTAAACCAATTAGAGTCGGTTCTGAAACTGGAATTGGAGTTTATCCCACAGAAATTGAAAGTAGGAACAGGGATATTTCCCAAAGGAAAGTTAGGATACTATTTTACTAAGAAGATTGAGAGGAGGAGGTGACAAAAACAACAGATGTCTGTCCATATGTGAGGGTGGAGCTGAAATTGCTTGGTTTCTACAGTTAGCATTGGCTCAAAACAGTCAGACCTAAGTTTGCAGGTGAGACCAGTCCACAACCCAACTCAGAGTCTGAGACAGGCAAAGTAAGTGGAAAGGAGACGGATGGTAGAAAGAAATAATATCTATTGGGTATCTGTTCTGTGCCAGGGTCTTTATGTTTGTGGCCCACTGTAAGCCTTGTCACCCCTATGAAGTGGTATTGGAAGGTTTAAAGGGTTTGGAAATAAGGATAAAGATAAATGTAGAGTCAGGGTCAGGGTCAGCTACTGTAGCCAAGAGCCTTGGGTAATTGCAGGGCCAACTGAGGAAGCAGACGTCTTAAAGAGGAAAATGGGTTATGATTTTCTAAAGAAGAAATTCTTCTGTTTGACCTAGATGTGAACTGAATAATCACTTCTGTTGTTTGGAAAGCCGTAAAGCCAGCCAACCATGCCACAATCCTAATCTCACAACTCACATATCTTATTTTTCAACAAGAAAAATCCTTTTAAAGAGATAAATGTGAATTCTGTGTGCCATGTATATATTTGTACCACATTTAATTTTATTAGCTATAATATCACGTAGCTGTGCTTATTTAACTGCTTAGCCCAGATGGTAATGCCTTCTGAAGAAAAATGGTTACATGATGTAATTGAACATGTCCTGTTGACAGAGTTACAACAACCCATTTTCCCAATTAAATATAGGTGATTCAATAAAATGAACACAGAGTCTATTACTCTGCCACCATTTCTAGCTGAAAATGCAAGGAGGAAATGTTCTACAAGGTGAGGAAATGGCACAGTTACGTTGCATATAGTGGGAGGATAGACATAAAGGCAGGCCTCCTCCTCCCGCCTTGGACAAAAGAGGAACTATTTGTTGACACTCAGATTTGGTTGGGAACCAAGGGGAGAACCTTGGCGTCATCAGCCAAGACCTGTCTGAAAGTGATGATGATAGCAGATGTGAACATGAAAACTAGGCAGTACATTTTGGAAAATGATGTAAAAGGATTTGGCTTCTGAATGGAATCAAGTGGTGGTAGAAACAGTTGTGTTGGCTGTCAGCAGATGAGGGTCTTGGGTCTTATGAATGTTGTCAGTCACTAGCATAAAAATATGCTAGCCAAATTAGTATATGAGAACAACTGTCTGACGAAGCTATGACTGCAAATATTTTTGTATTAATTGAAAAAAAAATTGCCGAGGCAGGAGGATTGCTTGAGCCCAGGAGTTCAAGACCAGCCTGGGCAACATAGCGAGAACGTATCTCTACAAAAAATTTTAAAATTGGCTGGGTGGGGTGGTGGTGTGTATCTGTGGTCCCAACTACTCGGGAGGCTGAGGTGGGAGGATTGCTTGGGCCTAGGGGTTCAAGGCTGCAGTAAGCTGTGACCACACCACTACACTCCAGCCTGGCAACAGAGCAAGACGCTGTCTCAAAAAAAAATAATAATTACGGCGTTGGCCTTCCTGATCCTGTATATATTGTCTATGAAATTGACAGGTTTGGTGTGGTCTAAGAAAGGAAGTCATACTCTACACTGAAACTCTTCTAGGAAGAGCACTAGAGATGATGTGAGAAAATGTTATTGAGGAAAAGTTTGGGAATTGCACCTTGTCATGTGGTGGGACTTAATGCAGTTGCTGTGTATATTTTTCTAGTTTTCTTTATGTTTTATGAGTAAAGACTTGCAGTCGTTCTCTCTCTTTGCTTATGGGGAACTTAAGAATTTTAGAGTCAAAAAGACCTGAAAGCCCACTCTGGCTTGCCCTCTCATTTTCCAGAAGAGGAAAGTGAGACCCAGTGAAAACCCACACAACTCAGGAGAGATGAGCCCAGAGTCCAATTGTCCCTTCTCTCATTACTGCATTTTGCCCTTATTCCAGTGCTAAGAGAATTTTGGGGATGAGTGGAGAAAAGTGAGAGGCTGGGAGGAGTGAGGTTTCTTGTCCTCACAGCTAGTCACCCAGAGCAGCTTAAGAAATTATTACAGGCATTGTGGCTCACACCTGTAATCCCAGCTCTTTGAGAGACTGAGGCAGGAGGATTGCTTGAGAACAGGAGTTTGAGGCTGCAGGGATCTGTGATGGCACCCCTTCACTCCAGTCGGAGTGGCAGAGCAAGCCCTGTCTCTCAAACAAATATAAAATTAAAACTGAAAAAAGAAATTACTTAAAATATTTTTCTTATGTAAAAAAGTACAAAGTTTGAAACCCACTCTCCTAAACCATAGGAATTTTTAGCAAGAGTGGTGGGCATATATTATGCCTCCGTCTTCTTCACTCCTGTCCAGTGTGTCCTAGATGTGGACGTCACAATGGCTACTGTTTACCTAAATTAAATGACAAAAAGTGAAGCTGAACCAAGTCTTCTTATGGAGAATATATGCAGAAGGTAGAGTAAGAAGAAACTTTTGGGTGATTGAGTTTAGACAAGTAGAACCTGGTCACTCCAACCCATTCCCAATCAGATTCTCAAAATTTATACTTAGAAATCAGAGTCCAGCACGTTAGTCACTCCTTCTGCAAGGGAATTGCTATTTGACCTTGCATATTGCATGTGAACAAGTTCAGAGCCATCAGACCCAACTGACAAAGGAGGCAGGAAAAGAGGGCAAGCCTTGTCAAGCTGCTGGGGGAATGAATCCAGTCCGGTGGAGGAAAGCATCCCACCTCTGAGCCCTGCCAGCACCAGCCATCTGTCTGCATCTAACTACACCATGGGCCTCAGCTCTGAAACCCCTCCCTTGGTGACTCAGCAATCAAACTGTTCATTTTGCACATGTTTTGTGTTTGATTCATTTAGTCACTGAGTCTTCAGTTTCTCTGTCTGCTTTTTGCCCTGCTGATGGGGACCAGCCTCCAGGTCAGCACAGCAGGTTGAGCCTAGAGAGGCAATCACAGCCCCAGGATGAACTTTTTTTTTTTGTCCCTGAAAGGGTACTTTCCAGGAGGCTCCCCAGGGGCTGCTGATGTGCTCTCCCAAGGCTTTCCTAATTGCCTCTCAACCCATCCCCAGGAGGATCTGATGCTGCTGTCTTCTCCCATAGGCCTTTCCTAGGCTTTTTACCCACTTCCAGCCTGTCTGTTAGGGGCCTGATTGGCCCTCTCCACTTCTCCCAAGGCAGCCTCTCTTCACTTGCCTCAGCCACCTAATCTCTGTCCCACCAGTTTTGGGGTTTTCCTTACTCCATGCATTTACCTTTCCACACTTGCACATACACACAGCACCTCATGAAAACTCCTAGGAACCTCTCCGTCAACACTGCTTAATACTCCTTACCTAATTTCCCAGTGACCTCTGACTCACAGTTACACAAAGGAAATGGACATACACCTGGAGACCGGCTGACTTGGGCCAAGGTTGGTCATGGCTCTAGGTTTGTTTTACCTTATTGGCTAGAAGACAGTAGAGGCCTAGGCACTGTGTGCTTTATGGATCATCTTTCTGATTTACTTGAACCTGGGATCCATGGTCACTTCTAAGAGATCAAGTCTATTTTACTCTAAGCAGTTTCTTTGAGTAAGGTTGGACATTTATTTCCCTTGACATAAGGTAAACGAGTGTGCCTATGAGTGTGGCAACAATGAGGAGACATTGAATCCTCAAGTCACATTTGCATGCTTGTGGAAGCTTTTAAACGATCTCAGCATCACAGTTCTTGGTAATAACTGTAAAAACATAATCACAGGTGGCACTTGGCATGAAAGGTATGCTTGGTTCTTTTTTTTATTTTTATTTTTTTTGAGACGGAGTTTTGTTATGTCACCCAGACTGGAATGCAGTGGTACAATCTTGGCTCACTGCAACCTCCACCTTCCAGGTTCAAGTGATTCTCCTGCCTCAGCCTCCCGAGTAGCTGGGATTACAGGTGCCTGTCACTGTGCTTGGCTAATTTTTGTATTTTTAGTAGAGACGGCATTTCACCATGTTGGCCAGGCTGGTGTCAAACTGCTGACCTCAGGTGATCTGCCCACCTCGGCATCCCAAAGTGCTGAGATTACAAGTACAAGCCACCGCACCTGGCCGCTCAGTTCTTACGTAATGAGGACATCCATGGATTTTCAAATGGAGGTCTTTATGTTTCCAGTTCTGTGTCTTCCCATCTTCAGAAAGCACTACTTTGCTGAATTTGTCTAAAGGACAGTAGCTTCTAGAATAACCCCAGGAGCGACTCTTCCCAAAGTGCCTATTTATCAGCCTTTTGCATGCGTTTTGGGGGAGCTGGATAGGACGGGAAAAGAAATGAGGAATGTTCTTCGGATATGACATTGTACAGATTCTTGTATACATTGTATTCATTGTATGAATGTATACATTGTATACATGTATACATTGTATTCTTCTGAAGAAATTTGTCTTGAGAATAGTACTCCAGACATGGAAGGGGGTCTGGGTATTTAGGCTATGGCAGAAGGTAACTTGTAACATCTTTTCAGAATTTTTTGCAACCTCTGATTCTTTATATGACGTTTTCCTTAATAAGAGGCACAGCTAGTACAGCCGCATCCTGTAATCCATGGATTTGGATGTTCTGGGCGTAATCATCCCTCAAAATGCAATACAGTTGTGGTTAGTCTAAGCCATCTTACTGCAAACATTTTTTGTATTCCTCATCCCCTCCTTAGACTCCCTGTTTTTGTAATATGTTGTCACCTGAACTACATTTGTCATAAAATTTATAATTTTCTTTGTATTTCTATTGAGATCTACATAGTCATCAGCATGGGACATCTTTCCAGCTTAAAGCAAAAATACTTGGTACTTAGGTATCTCCTGTAGCCTTGGTGGAGGCATGTGTGGTTAGGCCTTTCTGAATATTGAAAAGAGCTCCCTTATCCCCCAGTTGGATTTGTGGAACTCCTGTTCGCAGCCACTGAATTCAGCACTGCCTTGTTTGTGCCTCAATACCACAATGATGGAGAGAAGCTCTCCTTTAGGATTCTTATCTGACTAATTAGACAGCAGGACCCCTTCTACCTACTAATATATTAGATTTAATAAAATAGGCATATACTTTCTACTCCAGAGAACCAAATGCCTTTCAACTTGGGAAACTAAAATACAGGGGTGTTTGGTTTGTGTGTGGTTTTGCTTGTTTGTTTTGAGACCAAATCTAGCTTTGTCTCCCAGGCTGGAGTGTGGTAGAATGATTATAGCTCACTGCAACCTTGAACTCCTGGGCTCAAGCAGTCTTCCCACCTCAGCCTCCTTAGCAGCTGGGACTGCAGATGGGCAACACCACACCTGGTTTATTATTATTTTTTAATAGAGACAAGGTCTTGCTTTGTTGCCTAGGCTGATCTTGAACCCCTGACCTCAAATGGTCTTCCCACCTTTGTCTCCCAAAATGCTGAGAGTGCAGGTGTGAGCCACCATGCCCAGCAGAGTGAGTTGTTTTTTAAGATCACACTGTAAGTTTGTATAAGAATCACTTGAATAACTTTTTGTTCCTATTGGGTTAAGCTGGTGGGCTAGATGCTTAGAAGTTGTAGACTTTACCCTCAAGAAGTTTCTGTGCAGGAGACAAATAAGCTATAAGTAAAATTAACCATATTCAGCAGTAAAGAATGATTGTAAACCAACAGTTTACGATGCAACATTTAAGAGAATGGAAAAGAAGGTATTTCTTTTAAAAAAAATAATTTATTGAGATGAAATTCACATAATATAAAATTAACAATTTTAAAGTGAACAGTTCAGTAGGATTTAGTATATCCACAGTGTTTTACAACCACAGCTTCTATCTTGTTCCCAGATATTTTCATCACTCCAGAGTAAAACCACTTACCCATTAAGTAGTCTGTACCTATCCCTTCCTCCCCATTGTCCTTAGTCGCCGGTAATCTCTGATCTGTGTTCTGTCTCTTCAGATTTATCTATTCTGGAATCATACGCTATGTGACCTTTTCTGTCTGGCTTCTTTCACTTAGCATAATGTTTTGGAGGTTCAGCCATGTATGTGTGTATAATTACTCCATTCCTTTTTATAGCTGAATAATACTCCAGTATTTGTATATAACATGATTTGTTTATCCATACATTCACTGATGGGTGTTTGGGCTGTTTATACCTTTTGGCTATTGTGAACAGTACTGCCGTGAATGTGTGTCACATACACTTGTTTATGTACCTCATTTTGATTCTTTTGCATATGTACCTAGGAGTGGCATTGCAGGGTGATATGATAATTCTACATTTAACTTTTTGAAGATTGCCAAACTATTTTCTAGAGTGACTGAACCGTTTCAAATTCCCACCAGCAGTATATGAGGGTTCCAGTGACTCCACATCACTTCCACACTTGATATTTTCCCTTTTCTTAAAATAGCCACTCTTATGGGTATGAAGTGGTACCTCATTGTAATTTTGATTTGCATTTTCTTGACCAATGATGTTAAGCATCTTTTCATGTTTTTTGGCCATTTATATATATTTTTTAGAGAAATGTCCACTCAGGTTTTTTGCTCATTTTTTAATTTGGTTGTCTTTTTGTCATTGCATTGTAAGCATTCTTTATGTATTCTGGATACTAGATACATATGATTTGCAAATATTTTCACTCTCTAGGTTGTCTTTTCACTTTCTTGATAATTAATGCCTTTTGATGCACAAGGTTTTTAATTTGATGAAGTTTTAGTCTTTATTCTGCTGTAACAAAATACTTGACACTAGATAATTTATGAACAAAGGAAATTTATTTCTTATAGTTATGGAGGCTGGGAAGTCCAAAACCAAGATGCCAGTAGATTTGCTGTTGGGTGTGGGGTGCTCACTCTGTTTCAAGATTGCACCTTGTTGCTGTGTCCAAGTGGTGGAAAAGCAAAAATGCCAAACTCTGTGTGATGCCTCTTCTATAAAGGCCTTAGTCCCATTCAAGAGGGAGGAGTGCTCATGACCCAGCTGCCTCCTAAAGGCCTCACCTTTAAAACTATTTATAACTGATGTAAATGACAAGTTGATGGGTGCTGACGAGTTGATGGGTGCAGCACACCAACATGGCACATGTATACATATGTAACAAACCTGCACATTGTGCACATGTACCCTAGAACTTAAAGTATAATAAACAAACAAACAAACAAACAAAACTATTGCATTGGAGATTAAATTTCAACATGAATTTTGAGAAACATATTGAGAACATAGCAAAGTCCAGTTTATCTGTTTTTTCTTTTGTTGTTAATGCATTTGATGTCACCTCTAGGAATTTATTGCCAAATCCAAGACCATGGAGATTTACCACTTTACTTTCTTCTAAGAGTTTTATGTTTTAGTTTTTATATTTGGGCTGTTGATCCACGTTGAATTAATTTTTGTACATGGTATGAGGCAGAGGTCCAATTTCATTCTTTTGTATGTGGATATTCAGTTGTCTCAGCATCATCTGTTGGAGAGATTCTTCTTTTCCTGTTAAATAGCTCAGACGTCTTGTTGAAAATAAGTTTGCCATAGACGTATGCGTTTATTTCTCAACTCCCAATTCCATTTCATTGGTCTGTGTGTCTATCCTTATGTCAGAATGACACTGTTTTGATTACTATAGGTTTGTAATTAAGTTTTGAAATCAGGAAGTATAAGTCTTCCAACTTTTTTCTCCTTTTTCAAGATTATTTTGGCGATTGAGGGTCCATTGCAATTCCATACGAATCTGTGGATCAGCTTTTCCATTTCTACAAAAAGGTCACTAGAATTTTGATAGAAATTGCATTGAATCTGTACATTACCTTGGGTAGTATTGACATCTTAACAATACTAAGTCTCCCAACCCGTGAACACAGGGTGTCCGTCTGTTTATTCAGGTCTTCTAAAATTTCTTTTAGTAATGTTTATTTTATAATTTTCAGCATACAAGTCTTTCACCTTTCTGGTGAAATTGTTTCCTAGATATTTCGTTCTTTTTGGATACTAGTGTAATTGAATTGCTTTCTTAATTTCCTTTTTAGATTGTTCATTGCTGATGTGTAGAAATACAGCTGGTTGAGGATTTTCGCATTGATGTTCATCAGGGATATTGGCCTAAAATTTTCTTTTTTTATTGTGTCTCTGCCAGGTTTTGGTATCAGGATGATGCTGGCCTTATAACATGAGCTAGGGAGGAGTCCCTTTTTTTCTATTGTTTGTAATAGTTTCAGAAAGAATGGTACCAGCTCCTCTTTGTACCTCTGGTAGAATTCAGCTGTGAATCCATCTGGTCCTGGGTTTTTTTGTTTGTTTGTTTTTTTGTTTTTTTTTTTTTTTGGTTGATAGGCTATTAATTGCTGCCTCAATTTCAGGACTTCTTATTGGTCTATTCAGGGATTTGACTTCTTCCTGGTTTAGTCTTGGGAGTGTATATGTGTCCAGAATTTATCCATTTCCTCTAGATTTTCTAGTTTATTTACATAAGGGTATTTATAGTATTCTCTGATGGTAGTTTTTATTACGGATCAGTGGTGTTATCCCCTTTATCATTTTTTATTGTGTCTATTTGATTCTTCTCTTGCTAGTGGTCTATCTATTTTGTTAATCTTTTCAGAAAAACCAGCTCCTGGATTCATTGATTTTTTTTTTTTTTTTTTTTTTTTTTTTTTTTTTTTTGAAGGGTTTTTCTTGTCTTTATCTCCTTCAGTTCTGCTCTGATCTATACTGGCAAACCAAATCCAGCAGCACATCAAAAAGCTTATCTACCACGATCAAGTGGGCTTCATCCCTGGGATGCAAGACTGGTTCAACATATGCAAATCAATAAACATAATTGATCATGTAAACAGAACCAATGACAAAAACCACATGATTATCTTGATAGATGCCGAAAAGGCCTTTGATAAAATTTGACACCCCTTCATGCTGAAAACTCTCAATAAACTAGGTATTGATTTAATGTATCTCGAAATAATAAGAGCTATTTATGACAAACCCACAGCCACTATCTTACTGAATAGGCAAAAGCTGGACGCATTCCCTTTGAAAACTGGCACAAGACAAGGATGCCCTCTCTCACCACTCCTATTCAACATAGTATTGCAAGTTCTGGCTAGGACAGTCAGGCAAGAGAAAGAAATAAAGGGTATTCAAATAGGAAGAGAGGAAGTCAAATTGTCTCTGTTTGCAGATGGCATGATTGTATATTTAGAAAACCCCATTGTCTCAGCCCAAAATCTCCTTAAGCTGATAAGCAACTTCAGCAAAATCCCAGGATACAAAATCAATGTGCAAAAATCAGAAGCATTTCTATACACCAATAAACGACAGAGAGCCAAATCATGAGTAAACTCCCATTCACAAGTGCTACAAAGATAATAAAATACCTGGGAATACAACTTACAAGGGATCTGAAGGACCTCTTCAAGGAAAACTGCAAACCACTGCTCAAGGAAATAAGAGAGGACACAAACAAATGGAAAAGCATTCCATGCTCATGGATAGGAAGAATCAATATCATAAAAATGGCTATACTGCCCAAAGTAATTTATAGATTCAATGCCATCCCCATCAAGCTACCATTGACTTTCTTCACAGAATTTGAAAAAACTACTTTAAATTTCATATGGAACCAAAAAAGAGCTTGTATAGCCAAGACAATCATAAGCCAAAAGAACAAAGCTGGAGGCACCATGTTACCTGACTTCAAACTATACTACAAGGCTACAGTAACCACAACAGCATGATACTAGTACCAAAACAGGTATAAAGACCAATGGAACAGAACAGAGACCATAGAAATAACGCCACACATCTACAACCATCTGATCTTTGACAAACCTGACAAAAACAAGCAATGGGGGAAAAGATTCCCTATTTAATAAATGGTTTTGGGAAGACTGGCTAGCCATATGCTTACACCTTATACAAAAATTAACTCAAGATGGATTAAAGACTTAAACATAAGACCTAAAACCATAAAAAGCATAGAAGAAAACCTAGGCAATACCATTCAGGACATAGGCATGGGCAAAGACTTCATGACTAAAACACCAAAAGCAATGGCAACAAAAGCCAAAATTGACAAATGGGATCTAATTAAACTAAAGAGCTTCTGCACAGCAAAAGAAACTACCATCAGAGTGAACAGGCAACCTACAGAAAGGGAAAAAAATTTTGCAATCTATCTATCTGACAAAGAGCTAATATCTAGAATCTACAAAGAACTTAAACAAATTTACAAGAAAGAAACAACCCATCAAAAAGTGGGCGAAGGCTATGAATGGACACTTCTCAAAAGAAGACATTTATGCGGCCAACAAACATATGAAAAAAAAACTCATCATCACTGGTCATTAGATAAATGCGAATCAAAACCACAATGAGATACCATTTCATGCCATTTAGAATGGCATTCGTTAAAAAGTCAGGAAACAACAGATGCTGGAGAGGATGTGTTGAAATAGGAATGCTTTTACATTGTCAGTGGGAGTGTAACTTAGTTCAACCATTGTGGAAGACAGTGTTGCGCTTCCTCAAGGATCTAGAACCAGAAATAACATTTGACCCAGCAATCTTAATACTGGGTATACACCTAAAGGATTATATATCATTCTACTATAAAGACACATGAACAATATATTGATTGTAGCGCTGTTCACAATAGCAAAGACCTGGAACCAACCCAAATGCCCATCAATGATAGACAGGATAAAGAAAATGTGGCACATACACACGACAGAATACTATGCAGCCATAAAAAGGGATGAGTTCATGTCCTTTGCAGAGACTTGGATGAAGCTGGAAACCATCATTCTCAGCAAACTAACACAAGAACAGAAAACCAAACACCGCATGTTCTCACTCATCAGCAGGAGTTGAGCAATGAAAACACATGGACACAGGGAGGGGAACATCACACACTGGGGCCTGTCGGTGGGTGGGGGGATAGGGGAGGGATAGCATTAGCAGAAATACCTAATGTAGATGATGGGTTGATGGGTGCAGCAAACTACCATGGCATGTGTATACCTGTGTAACAAACCTGCAGGTTCTGCATATGTATCCCAGCACTTAAAGTATAATAATAATAAAAAAAAGAAATACAGCTGATTTTTGTGTGTTGATCTTGCAGTTTTGCTGAATTAATTTTATTAGCTTTGGATTTTCTGTACATAGAATAATGTCTGCAAATAGAGAGGCCATTTCTTTCTTTTTCTTGTCCAGTTGACCTGGGTAGAACTTCCAGTGCAATGTTGAATAGCTATAGATAAAAGCAGGCGTCTTCATCTTGGTCATGATCTTAGGAAGAAAAGCTTTGTCTTTTTCCATTGAATACAATGTTAGCTGCAGGTTTTTCATGAATGTTCTTTATCATGTTGAGGCAATTCCCTTCTATTTCTAGTTTTGTGAGTATTTTCAGCATGAATGGGTGCTGAATTTTGTCAAAGGCTTTTCTTGCATCATTTGAGATGGTCCTATGTTAAGTAGAATCTTAAAGAGTAGGATTGGTAACAGATACAGAGAAATGCGATTCTGGAGAAGTAAGTAAGTAACTTACAGTGGTAGGTGCATGACTAGTATCTTCAGAGATTTGTGCACAGTCTAAGTCACTGTGTAGAGTATTGGGAGCAGAGGACTGAATGCAGTACAGGCAAGGACAGATTCTGAGTAGATCAGGGAGGACTTGACTGAGAGATTGCCTTCATCTTGTCTCCATTCTGGAGATCTTTATGGTTTCTGAGCCCAGTCAAACTAGGAATTGTACTCCTTGCTCATTGTTCTCTCCTTCTGTGTCTTCACTTCTCTTCCTTCTATTGACTTTCATGTCCCTCTAAAAATCTTTCCTTTTTAATTTTGGTAGGAAAGTGTCGTGTAAAACAAAGAAAAAATTGAGTTTTTTGGTACTGTGTGATAAATCTTATGATTTTTTTTTAAATTTAGGAGTACACATAAAATTGAGAGGTGAACCAACTTTTTTGTTGGTTTATTTCTAGTTATGTATGGAGACAAACCTGGTAACCAGCCAACAGCTGGTGTCAGGGCTGTAAATTAGACTGGAGGAAAGAATGAACCACACATTTCTAGCTCCTGGGCCAAGGTTCCTGAGATTTTTGCCAGCCCTCTTCTAGACGGCAGCTTGGTACCTCAGCTGTCCTTCTCATCAGGGAGACAGATGGAACCTCTGAGGCTTCCTGTTGAGGCGTCTCAGAATTCAAAGTTGTTATGATGTGTGGGCTTTGAAAATGCCACACTTCAGTGAAGCTGAGTTTTTGTTTCTCAGGCTTTCTTATATTGAGCATGTGTTCCTTTCTGTCTTTGTGGCATTAAGTTTTGTTATGTGTGTCCCCAAGCCTTTTTCTGAAATCTCAACAGAGGATGGATCTTAGCTCTGTTGGAAGTTACACTCCATTAAGTGTGCTCAAAGATCTGCTTTACTGTACACTCTCTCCTGCCCAATTCTTAGGCCAGCCCCTTTTCTCTCCCTACTCTTGTCTAGTTAGTCCTCTCCTTCAAAAGGCAGTCTTTTCATGGGATTCTGCTCCCCCAAGTAGTGGGCCCTGACTTAAGGGCCATCCCATCTTTGTCCATGGTCAGGCTTATCAGGGATGTGACTATTTAGGTCTTTAACCAGGAGCCTCTGTCCTTTCTAGAGACCTTCCAGCATACTATTAACCTAAGTGCATAGGCAAAGGAGACCAGGAGCACTTTGTACAAATGTTAATGGCTTTTTCATTAGGGTACTTCATCACAGAATTCCAGCTCTTGGTGTCAGGAGGTGACAGTGAGGCATCTCTTGGATAAGAAGGACGTGGAGATGTATGGAGATCAGAACTGAAAAGATGAATGAATATGATTAGTCATCAGAAAGATGTTTGACTTCTAAGTTGTTTCCAATAGCAGGTATGGCTGCACGGAAAGTACACACATCCATTGTTGCAAGGCCATTATTATCACCATCGTCAAGCGGTATTAATGAAGAAGCCAACTGTGCATGACATAGTGCAGGTCTCTGTATGTAGTTATGCAAAACGCTTCCACAGTTAAATTGAGTATGGATATGTAAAGTGATTAACCAAGACTTGACAGCTCACACAATTCTTTAATTGCAGCAAGCATCTCAAGTAAATACATAACTTTTAAGAAAATCCAGAACTAAAAAGTCTTAATTTTTGAAATAAATCGTGATGTTTCACGTTACAAACAGATCTTTCTTTCTAAAGAGATGATTCACAATCTTTATGCTGGAACATCAAACATAGATTTTACTTTACTTCTTTTTAAAATAATTGTTTTGTTAACAGGAAAGCCATACGTGCTATTTGTTAAAAAAACATAAAAATAAAATGGAACAATAAAGAAAATGTATCCAAACTATAAAAAGCAAGTCACCAACTTGTCCCAACCGCACCCCCTCCACCCCAACCCCATGTTTCTATTCCCACAGGACAGCCATTGCTAGCATTTCTCTCTGTAGCCTTTTCATCTCTTTTGAGAGTACATATGTGTGTTAAATGATGATTTCAGAATTTATATGGATAAATGGTATGTTTTCTATTATTTCAATTTGCCCACATGTAGGGTGATTGTTGTTTAGTGTGTTCCCTTAGCTTCTGGAATACAAAAGCTGATGCCTCTATACCTTGACTTTGCTGACTGCAGTGGTAGTGAGTTCAGTGCTTACTACTTTTAGCTTTATGTTTCGCACTATTTTTGAATTATATCAATTAGCTATGATAGATACACATTCAGAATTCTTTAATTTTGGGTAAAAATAATTCTTCACTCTGTGCCTACTTAGCTAAGAATATTTTTAACAGAGGCAGAGCTGTGAAACCACCGAGCACCAACACTGCCTCTCTGGCTTTTGCAGGGATGCTTGGGTTTCAGGCTGTAACTCTTAGTTGCATTAGCCTCTGATAACTTTTTTATTAATTGATAGGTGTGTGTATGACTCATCAAGATGCTGGTTGCTCAGTAAGATAAAATTATATTCCCTAACACTGCTTCTCCTTTAGAAGCTTACTTACTGCCTTGGTGTCTTCTGTCTCGGTCTTACTTTGTTTTTGTAGTTTGTGGTTTGTTCTTCAGCTTACTAAACGTCTTTCATTGACTGTGGTATTGGCTACCGATTTAAAAATCCTTGAAGACTTAAAACTCAGCAGACACATACAGGATGGACCCCTGCTTTTTCTCAAGTCTCCCTTCATCTCCAGGAACTGAATTTTTCATGCAGTAATTAAAATTTGTAGGTCAAGTCTCCCATGGCACCGTTTGCTGCTAATATGGGAAAGCAGTGATCAGATTCGCTTATGCTGCTCTTCACTGAGCTGAGACTTAAAGGATGAAGGGTGACATTTTCCCCCATTTTGTAAATTAATGCCATTGATCTGCCTAACAAGAACAAAGTTAGGCTTCAAAATACCAAATGATAAAGAGATTAAGACTTTAAATGGCTTTCCAAAAGGCAACCTCTATTGTAAGGCTCTGAGCTGACTATTGAACTTTCAATTAGAATTTCTAATAAGCTATTGACTTAAATGGATAAAATGTTGCAAGTGATAGCTTTCAAGATGACAAAGATTGCTTCTTACGTTCTGGAATATTATTTTATGTAGCGTGTACTGTTCTGGAGGGTGAATAATAATAAACTGCCCTCCCCCTGTAGAATGTCTTCTGCATCTGTGCTATAGTTTTCTCAAAGGTAAATAAATGCATTTTTTAAAGGCATTTTTGAAATGCTTGCTTTTTCATGTGTTTGGTGAACACAGGCTTTATGAAATCTTTCATGGCAGGGACATCCCCTTAGCCTTTAGCAGTGTGGCACTATTCTTCTTTTATGAAAAATAGCCCATGTGGTGTGTGTTTCTCTGTATGCACACGTGTGTGTTCATGCATGTTAGCATACATGTTCACAATTGGGACACCAGCAGATCTGTTGTCTATCATTGCCATAAGGATCAGTCCCTGAGGCCTTGCTCTCTGCCTCAGTTTACTGTTGTTGGAAGTTATGATTCTTTTCCACAATGGGCTTGCAGTGTAGTGTGACTCAATTTAAGCCTTGTTTTGAAACACTAGCTCTAATACATTTTTAAATACTAATTTTACAAAGACCAGCTACCTCTTCTAGGATAAAGGGTTAATATTATGCTTATGTTACAGTGCATTAAAAACTCTAATTAAAACAGCATTACATTCCCATCTGCCAATCTCCAGTAATCTTCTTTAATTGCAGTAATTAAACTATATTTACATGTTCAGAATACTTGTAATTTAGCAAATTGCACTCTCTGCTCTACATTTAATCAAACAACCAGTTCCAGTATATTTAGTGTGGAAAGAAGTAATTTCAATGTTTTGATTACTATAGCAGATTTGACAGAGTAAGTGCCCCTCTAGTAGAGGGCTTGAAAGGGAAGGCAAACATGAAATATAGTCATGGTTTTGATTGTCATGTGAATGCCTAATTACATGTTGGAGGATTAACTATTAAAGGGTATCATGGTTGCAGTTGATGTTTAGAAACAGGCGGTATTACAGATAGCGTAGACTGTCTTTTAGGACAGTTTCACAAAAGAAACAAAGTTTTCTCTTTAAACGTTGTGAGATCATAGGAAAATTTAGTGAAAAGATCGCCTACATTGTATAATTGTTATGTCTTCTACCTATGATCCCAAAGCCTGCTACACAAGATGTTTATTTTAGTCTTCCCAATCAAAGCCCAGAAGAAATTCAGTGATCAACAACAGAGAGAAATTGTACTGATGATATCAATTCAGGGATGAGCATTCCCTCATTTCAGTATCTTTTGTCATGTCTGGTTTACTCTGGAGAGGACATGTGGTTTCCTAGGAAGGACCCATCATTAGAAGTCAGGCTTTTTTTTATTTTACCTTTGTTGTTGTTGTTGTTGTTGTTGTTGTTCTAAACTGTGACTTTCTACTAGGCTATTCCACCTAACCCATCTCCGGCCTCATCTCTTTTTTCTTTCTTTTTTTTTTTTTTTTTTTGTTGAGATGGAGTCTCGCTCTGTCACCCAGACTGGAGTGTAGTGGAGCAGTCTCGGCTCACTGCAGGCTCCACCTCCCGGGTTCACGCCATTCTCCCACCTCAGCCTCCCAAGTAGCTGGGACTACAGGCACCCGCCACCATGCCTGGCTAAATTTTTTTTTGTATTTTTAGTAGAGACAGGGTTTCACCGTGTTAGCCAGGATGGTCTCGATCTCCTGACCTCGTGATCTGCCCGTCTCAGCCTCCCAAAGTGCTGGGATTACAGGGGTGAGCCATCATGCCCAGCCTGGCCTCATCTCTTTTTTCTTGGTTTTCTCATTTTAAAAACAAGTAACAATGTTGTGAATATTGATTAGATTCAAAGGAACAATGTCTTAATCATCTCAAAGCTATTTTTAAAATACTTATTGTTATTATCTCTTTGCACCAGTATGAAAGTTTCTGTTTCTTTATCTATATAAATTTGACTGGGATATTGGGTATTGCCATCAAATCTCTGTTATCCAAAACAACATGCTAATTTATTCAACACGGAAATTTAAATAATATTCTCTTTTTCAGTAGCTTCTTTTTAATTATTTGATGTTAACAGTATTTCTGAGAATTTTTCTTTCTCTCCACTTCTGGGTCATCTATTGCATTAATAAGGATTATGCATTAATGGAAATAAAAAGATAGTCTGGCATACCTATTTAAACCAATGTTAAACCTCGCTTCTTGACCATGTGAAAGAGTGAAGCTACTGAATTGTTAAAATGATATGCAGGAGTGAGGATCCAAGATTTTCTTCATGGTTCAGTTAGTAACTTACTGTGATATTGAGAGCAACGTGTTTGACTGATTGAAGTCTCAGATTGTTTAAGGTGGGGTAGAGAATAGGACCTGGATGTTTTTAGTTCATGAAGAGTCTTGACATAAAGTAAATATTAGACTTTAGACTGTCATAGGAATAACCATTATTCAGTTCAAATCTACACTCATTTATGTGTTAGATTAGTGAGAATTTAACTTCTGAAAAAAGTTCAAGCAAAATACCGCTGATGTACTGCACTTAAGGAGATTTGAGAGTGCCAGAGATACTTTGAAAGGAAAAGAGATGTAATTTGAAGTGGGGGACAGGGCTAGCCAGGTTTAAAATTCCAGCTCTTTTACCTAGCTGTTTAATCCCAAGCAAATTACCTGATCCTCTGAGGTCTTGTGTGTAAAAATGGGGATAATAATACATACATAGTACTACACTGTGAGTTTTTCTCTCCCGTGACTTGTAATATGTGTCCATGTATAGAGAGAAACACACACGCACGCGCGCACACACACACACACACACACCATAGTAACTTAAGAGCCTTTGGAATAATAAATGATTTGAACATAAATACCAGTACAATTTTTTTTAGTAATGCAGCATAAATGTCAAGAGATATATGCATAAGGGATGAGGTACGCCTAGAAGCTGTAATATCTAGAATTTTTGCAAACCTTATTTATAACCATTTGTTTCTGAACCCTAACAATTCTTTTCTGAAACTGTTAACTGAAAGATCTGAATCTCACTACTTATTTCACACTTTTTGCTTAGAGGTGCTAATGAGCAGCAGAATAACCCCAAAAATGGTCCTTAATCCAAACACCAACAAGTCAAGTTATAGGCAATGAAGAATACACTGGATGGAACATACCTGCATGGCAGCTAGCATCCATGCTTGCCAGAGGTTGCTGGGGAAGGTTGGTTCAGTTCTCATTTTTGATCCTCTTTGGAAACTCAGGAGTTAAGGTCAGCATCCTCAGTACAAAGGTACTTGAACATGTATGAATCTTTGCCTTCTTGAAAACTTTTTATCTTGGGAATAAGGAACCTGATACAAAGAGAATCTCTAGTATTTCAATCCAACGAGCGAAGTTTTGACATTTACAATTCTGCTAATTTCACACATCATTTCGCAGCATGCAGGATTTTGGCGCCTGCCAAGAGGACTGCAAATTCTTTTTGGAAAAAGTACTTTTTTGGGTGTTGGAAGAGTTTGGAGTTACAGACACATTTCTTTAATAGTGTTCTTGAAATGTCCATGTGGTCTTAATATGTAAATCATATGAAACTCAAAACCCTGTCCTGAACTTACTCTTCCAAGAAAGCTTTATAACAGCCCTCATTCTAATGGTAAGGTTGATTTCCTCTTTTCCGATGTTTATGTATACTGTATAATGTTTACTGTATAATGAGTTTATTGTATAATAAGGGACTCTGATTTATTAGGTCTTCATTATTCTCATTCTGTCAGCTTCCCAATAAATGCTACAACCCTTGGCAGAGACAGGAGTCTCAATCAGGTGATATCATTGCTTTTTAATGAACTCTTCTTACCAGAGTAACAGCATTACATGTGAAATACCTTATCCTGCATTATTAACGGGCCACAGCATAAAAGGCACAAAGGCACTGAGAAGGTTGCACTGAAAAATGGGGCAGAATTCATTACCAATTCGATGTACTGTTAGCTAACAGTCTTTGATCTGTCATATTTACCCTTCTGAAACAGTGAAAAGTCATGGGTGGAGCAGCTGTGAACAATAGCATGTGTAGGCATTTTGTAAATGTTGCCTTAGTTATTTCATGCCCAGGCTGACTGCTGGAATTTAACATGTTGACAACTTTCTCGATGGGGCATGAAAAAAACTGTGATATTTTACTACCTGAGAAGTTAAGCACTGAGATAGTTAGGACCCAGCTCTCATTAGCTGAATGGTAGATTTTTCTAATTAGTTCTTTCTAGTGCAATTAGCACAAAAAGAGTCTAATCACCTCATGTGAAACCAATCTAATGCTTGGAAAAGAATGCCCTTGGCTTCTCTTTCAGATTGGATCTTAGGATTTTCAGTCTGCCTCCTTAAAGAATGGAATCTGTTAGTGACTGATGATTTGAACCGTGAGGACAGATCTGTAGAAAAGGCAAGAAATGGACAACTTATTGACTTGCAGTGCAAGTTTGGCTGGAGAAAGTGCTTAGAAATATTCATTAATTGGCAGTTATCACTTCAACTATAGGGTCTGGTTTTCTTGATTTCTTTCATTTTGAAATAGGAGACTTGGGCCTGGGACAGCTATTGTTCAGCATGGCTGCCTCTCCAGAGGGCATGAAACATACTGCACATTAGAATCAAATGGATTCGAGGCCTGGGGCTACTGGGCTTGCTTTCTCAGCCTCTGCAGTGCCCAGATTCCCCATCAGTTTTTGCTAATCTGTGTGTTCAGGGCTTTGCCTCTCCTCTCTCTCTCCCTGCCTCGGAGTCATCCGTAGGCGCCACATTCATTTTTGAACTGTTCTCTAATTTCTAGTGCCCATCCATCACTTCACATTTCTTAAGTGAGCCAACTCTGGGCATCTCAGTTGATAACGTTCATTTTTAACTGGAAAAGAAGCTATAATGACAGCATCTGGCACATAAAATGTTTCTTCTTTTGGGGAAATCACTTGCTTGCCAGAAGATCGATGAGAAAATGCTGAGTATGTGTGTATTTATTATCAACTACATGGCAAATGGGCATGCTTGCTCACCAGGCTACAGTGGGTGAGAATATTGAATCTCCGTTGTTCATCCCATCACTGCCCAGTAGAACTTCCTGTGATGATGGACGTGTTCTATGCCTACACTGTCCAATACAGGAGGCACTAGTGGCATGTGGCTGTCGAGCACTTGAAATGCAGCTAGTGAGACTAAGGAGCTACATGTTAAAATTTCATTTAATTTTAATGAGTTTAAATTTAAATATACCCATGTGGCTAGTGGCTACCATACTAAACAGGGCAGATGTAGATCTCTTCCATCTCCTAACCACTGTACCCCACCTTACACACAGCTGCATCCTTAACAACAGAGAATACACTGCCCTCCGCAGCCTCTTGCTATCCGTTCTCTTCAGCTTTGCCTTAAAAGCAATCAGACATTTTCCAGTGCTATTTGGAGTTCAACACAAGGCATTCCCTTGGCTTGTGCTATCTGTAGATCATTCTGTATTTCACCATGCCAGTGTTTTGTTCTAAAGTTGGAAAAGACCTTGTGGTTTTTTAAATAGCCAAAATACAGGTTTGTTTCTAAGAAAAGAAGTGGCCAGAATCAGTCAATTTAAGCTCATTTGTGGAACCTTCCAAATCTCAAACCTGGGAGAGTATTGAACACCTCTCCAAAAAGTCAGATTAAGTATTTGCAAATGGCTTCTACAAACTCTCTCTCTATGATATTTTAATTATAGTTAATTAAATATTCACTTTAATCATCTTAATGATATTTTACAAATATTTTAGCTTTGCTTATGATTTTCACTTGCTCTGTCAGAACTCTCCAGTTCACACTGAAAGGGTAAAGTTAACAACCTGGACAGATAGACCCATCATGCGTGTTATGACCTGTCTGGTTTCCTTCTCCCATGGTTAGAAGGCTCATTTTATTGCTTTGAACTGTGGAATTAATCCTGCTTAAAGGAGAATAGTAATACTGTGGTTTTCTATTCAACAGAATGCATGTTCATTTATTCCACCAACAGCAATTGAAGGCCCATTGTGTGCTAGTAATTCTGGTAGTCCCTGGGAACACATGTATGGAAAGACACTATCTATCCCACCGGATTGTAACCTCAGGCCACTGGAACATAAACAGTTAAAAGTACTATATGATAAATCTTCTAGAAGATGTGTGATGGAATGCAAGGGAAGAAAAACTAAGTGGTGGTTTCAAAACAGAAAGACTTTTAAGATGTAACATGTAAGGGAAATTTTATAGATATAAGGGAATACAAAGGAGACTCTTGAGGGAATTACAGGATTTTGCCAGGGATAAAGAGAAGGTAGGGCATTTGTGAAGGTGATTATGTTTTCCTAATTAACTGTATTCTTGAATGTCTTTGAAGAAAGGAGTCTCTCCTTTCTTCATTAGGTAAAGCAACAGTGTGTGTTAGAGGAACTGCTGTTAGGAAAGGAATGAGGATACTTGATGTGTAACTGTGAGTGCTGGGAAATGAAACGAAAGGCAGCCCTACCTCAGGTCCTGGAAGGGCACATAATGGTGTGAGTGTTGCAGCCCATTAAAGCTGCATCCTCAATTCTGGAAACTAACAAGAACACCATTAGGGTGAGGCCAGAGATGCACCTAAGGCACAACATGTAAAGGGGCAGTCACTTTGAGGGTCATGCAGGTTCAGGGTCAGTACTGACACAACCGTGAGAATGCGTGTCTCCTAAAATTGTGTGCCCTAGACACCTCACTTACCTTACCCTCATCCCTGCCCTGAAACATCCCAGCCCTGGGTTTTTGGGCAGTGAATGGGCTTGAAAAGCAAGTAGATGAGAATCTGAACCATGGAAATATGGCAGACATGGGAGAATAGAAATTAATGAGACCTATTTGCAAGGTAAAATCAAGAGGGCAGAAAAAAAATACGAGGCACGAGAGAGGGGAGCCTCATTGTCCTGTCACTGAATTCTGCGTTCTTTTCTATTGCCCGATACTGACTTTTCTCCAATTTCTCTTATTCCTCAACTCCTACTGTGTCCTGAACATCATGCCCAGTTCAAATTCAGCCCTTACCTTTTTGCTAAGTCACATGCCCTCAACCTTGTTTTATGAGAAGGCCATGAGAATTGGAGTTTTTAAAATGTCCAACTCGAGATAGATCTGCTTTACTGAGTGGTCTTAACACATTCAGAGAATTGCTTTCTTCTTGGCTCTCTAAATTCAGTGACCTTATTTTAAAAGATGATCAACATAGCTTAGAACCTTTTGAGGATTAGGAGACATTTTAGCAAGTTTATCAAGAATAAGCAAAGATGACATTTGGCTAGCAGTGTGCCTCCCCTACCCCATCCTGCAAAACCATTCTTTTTGGAGTGAAGCTTTTCCATTTGACAGGTTTAGAATTACCATTACTGCTTACAACTCCTTCCTTACTCCAAACTCTGGGACGTTTTCAGGAGGGACTCTTTTCTTCAAAGGCATCCAAGAATATAGTTAATTAGGAAAACATGCAAGAAAAGACATCTTGGCTCCTCTGGCCGCCTGTTGTACTCTTCCAGCATATGCTATTACTTGTCTCAGATAAGTAGACAGGTGGCTGTTTGCAAAGCAGGGTCTAATGTGTCTTTGACTCAGAGAAGTTTGGAAACAAAGCCCTCTGTACAATAAGCTTCTCGCTGTATGCTGACGTCTTCTGATCTTGCCTATTCCCCATTACCTACAGTCTGAAAGAATTTTGTAGAGAGCGTGGTTTTCTGCAGAAGGCTATTGTAGCATAACTTAGACTTAGCTGGCATTTGTTGGACTTAGAATCACAAAATCTCAAGATTGAGTGACTATTGGATGGTTGTCTAATCCAGCTTCCCTCCAGAAAGTCTCCCGTACAATTTTTCCCACAAAATGGCCCTCGAGCCATAACTTCCTATGACAGAGTGCTTACTGCCTCTTTGGTCAACGCTGGTGAAACCTCAGTGATACTTATAAGTTAACTTTCATTCCTTCAGCATTATTCTCTTTAGTGTTAATTTCTTTGATGGTGTGTCCCACTTTCCAGCTTTTATATGTGGCCTCTTAAAATCAGCTTACCCAGAGAAACTTCCTGCCTAGCTCCTGATTTATGTAGCTTCTCACCACCATGCCCTTTCTCCCTTCTTATAGGAGGGAGAAACAGTTTCACAATTTTGAAGCTCCTCGGTTCCCTGGAGCCATTGTCCTTTCCAAAACTTGTCACTGTGAAAAGTAGACTATGTTTTAGCCTTTGAACTACGAAATCTGCCTTTAAGTAAGCTTAGCTCCATATTTTGAGGTCTCTAGATCCCCCCCTTAGTATCTGTCATGAGACTTATATTACTTCCCAAGACTCTCATGACTTTCTTCAAGCATTCAGTTTTGTCTAAGAAGCCATTCTTTGATCCAGAATGGAGTAAACCTAATTATATCTCCTATGTTGGGGGACTTCAAATTTACTTCAAGCCTGATGATAACCTGTTGGTCAGGTGCTCTGCCATTAACTAAATGACACCATCAGCAAGTGTCCAAATAGTTGAGGTCCCAGTGTCCTGAATCTGTGGTTTTGTAATCTATGTCAGAAGTCTATTCTTTTTTTTCCACCTGACTGGCATCTGGTATATTCTCAAAAGGATATCACTTTTCTTCTTATCCAGGTACATGCCAGTGTGCTTCATCTCTCATGCTCATGGATCTCCGTGCAAATTGATCTGCTTTTCCAAAAGCTATTTACTGAGCATTAGTATGTGTCTGGTACTATGTCAGGTGGTATAGCTACGATGGTGAGCAATGGAAATCTACGTGTTTTTTGACATATGACACTGCTTTTCCACCATACCTTTCCAACCTTAAATCCTATCCCATGAGCCTGGGTGATACTCAGGAGATTATTTTTATCACCTCTCTAAAAATCTCTGCTTATTTTATAACTGGTGACACATAGACATCTAAAGAGATGAGGACCTCACACAGGGATTGGCCATGAGAGGAGCTTTCAGTGCTGCGATCTGAGGCCGGTCTGATTTCTGACACCCTCTTAAAGGCTTTCAAGTATAGGCCACTGGGTTCCACATCCCATACCTCTTACCTCCATTGTGGCTAGTTTCTCATTTGCAGAGGAGGTTAGACATGTTACTCTCTTCCCTTCCACATTCAGTGTAAATTTCTCTTAATTAGGTCAGCTCACCTCCCCAGGCAAGCAAACACATTTCTCGCTGTCTTCCTGAGCTACCCCAGGGAAAGTCTGCATTATTTTAGTACCATAGACACAGTCTAGAAATCTGATTCCTATGGGTTGACACCATCTTGATGACAAACCCTTCACCTACCACATCATCTTATTTTTATAATCACCGAACTTTGTTAGGATGAAAAACTAGAGCACTCACCAGGCACCCAACTCTGCGCCAGGCTCCATGGTCCCCAAATGAAGCTTCCTAGGTCTCTTGTGTCCAAGCCATTCCCCTCATGTGAAACAACATGAATAGGTAGAGATAAGTGGCTTTGTGACTCAGAACAGACGGTAGCCCGAGAAGACCACATGCCTCCCTCCTGGCCACATGAACTACATGAAGCAGTCTCCTTCTGTTCAGTCAAGAGTCCATGCCATCTCAGTGCTTGTTTTCCTGACTGTCCCTTTATCTGGCTCTGTGCAGATAGAGCAGCCTGTGTCTTCTCCTTCCAGCCACACGGAGTACTGGTAACCTCTCACAGGATGTTGCTGTGTGCCTCCATTTACACTGCCTCTTCTTCCTGGATGCTTTCCTCTGTCCGCCGCAATCACATGAAACTTACTTCTTGTGTTACTGCTTAATGACAGCTTAACTTCCGTCTCCCCACCTCCTCCTGCTCAATTCTAGGTTCAAGTATGTGCCTTCACTAAGTCCTTCCATAATGCCTAAGCAGGTCTCTATCGCAGTCCATACATTGTTTCCTATGTGTGTCTGTTTCTTCCATTAGACTATAATTTCCTTGAGGACTGGTCTTGTGCCTCACTCATTTTTGTGAGTACAGTGCCATGCATATAGTAGATGCTACTTAATAAAGGTGGCCATGTATGGGTGAATATTCCCAGTGTTTCAGGATGTTTTTTCTTTCTCCTCTGGCTTTTCTGTTCTCTGCTCACCTGGAATGAGAGTGGATGAAATAATACAGACAGGAAACCAGGAAGCAGAAGAGAATCCCAGCCACCTACCTACACTTCCCCCTCTTAGATGCCCTGCAACAGAGATCTGTCCTCGGGACTCCACCTCATCTTTGCCAGCGGTGTGCAGCTGGCTTCCTAAAATCCACCCAGAAGAGGGGTTAGCTTGTCAGAAAAATACAAATGGGATGTCTTCTGCAGGGCTTTGCACAGTCCCCTCAGCTCCCACACTTCTGTGTCAGGGAGGGGATGCAGGGACACATATCTTCCACCCTCTGGGAGTCATGTAGTCTATGGCTCCAGGAGATGACACCCTGGCCTAGAGGACTGTACCCTTAAACCACTCTCTGCTCTGCTGGCTTATGTCATCCTCCTGCTCCTTTGGGTAGAGGTTCTAGAGTCTTATCAACAAATTGTCACCAGTTATAGGCTTGAGTAGGCACTAAACATGAAACATGAATAATGACATGAGCCAGCAGAGCAGAGAGTGGTTTAAGAGTGGTTTAAGGGTCAAAGGGAAGGGAAATGAAAACCTTGGAGGATTTCAGATTCACTCACTCTTCTTTACCTTATAGCCTGTGCTGCAAAGGCAGAGTAAAGAAACTTCTGTTCTGCCTCTTTGTATCCCCACCAAAACAGGCTGTAAGCAGGAGCTACCCCATGTTTTAATATAAAGAAACTGAGGCCCCAAAAGTTAAAAATAACTTTATAGTACCAGCTAGCCATTGGCAAAATAAGATTATACATTCAGATTTGTCCAATTGCTTCCCCATTTAAATGAGACCACAGATTAAAAATTATTATTTTCAATTAAGAATAAATAAAAGAAACGTCTGAAAAGAGGATCTGATATGTGTCTAAGTACCTTTAAATCTCCTTGAGATAAATTATCAGATGTTGTTTCTACTGAGCCACCCCCATCACCAGTTTCTCACAATTCAGTGCTCAGCAGGCAGTAGCTGCTTAAGAATCCCAGCTAAGTGGTAGTGAACCAATAAGATTTCATCACAGAGCACGGTGAACCCTTTTCTAGGGTCTAAATATGTGCTCTATATTTGTTGTGAAGGGCCAAAGAAATGAAGAAAACAAAGAACAATATTAGTCGTAAGAACTTTTTTAAATAACAAAAATGACTGAGTTACTAAGGTCAAGAACTATTCTAATACTTTTATACTCCTCTCATCTAACTGCTCCAAACCCCATATGAAGTAGATACTACTACCATCATGACCCATTTTACAAATGAACAAACTGAGTCTTGAAGAGGCTAAGTAACTTGCCAAAGCACATCCCAGACTTACAGGCAGTCTGGCTCAGAGACCTGTGTTCACAGACACTCCTCTTCCTGGGTCTAATTCAAGAGGGGTGACGTGCGAGTTAGAGCAGCCTGTGGGCTTAGTGATTCTGCTGCTTAGTGCACAGCAAGACAGACCATAATCAGCACTTGGATAATAGAATTTTTATAAGTGATTAAAGTAAAAGCCAGGATTTAGAGATTGAGAGTTGATTGTTAAAGGATAAATGATATTTGGAACATCTTACTGGATTTGATTAAAGTGAAATTCAAAAACCATCACAAAGATGATTATGTACCAGTGGTACTTGAAGGACTTTTTTGTGGCTTAAGTCATTGGCACTCCAATGCTTGAAATCTCTGTGCTCAAAACCAGAATGTAATTGATCCTTAGAAAATCAGAGGTTAGCGCCTTCTTTGGCAAGCTACTTCTGAGCTTTGTTACACTGTAACATAATCATCCTTTGAAGACTGAGATCTGGTTTTCTGTTTTTTTTTTTTTTTTTTTTTTTCTTCCCATGGTGCCTGGTATCTTCTCTTGAACATAATAGATACTTTGACATGAGTGGACAAACCGAAGTCATTTTATATTGCTTTAGGGGCTCTGAATTTAAGAGAGTTGATTTCTGAAGGAAACATAATAGCAATGATTGCTTAAACACAAAAATCTCATTTCTCTTCTTAATCAGCTGGACGTCAATATCCAGGTTCCAGTCCAAGTGTCACACTGTGCTTCTATAAAGTTAATCTTTTCTGGAAGGGAAACCAAATGTGAAAGAGTATCAAGAACTGAGACAGAGTGTTGGAACACCCTGCATGTCCTCTGTTAGCCACTACAAAAGGTTAAACAACAGGAGGGGCTGGATTAGGGTTTGTGTTTGGAAGTGCATTTGAGGCAAGCTTGACAGTTAAGCTCATGGCCAGTACTACATGCCACAGCAAGAGGACAATAGGAGATTTAAAAGTGTGAGCAGGCTGTGGCCAAATGCTGGAATTCATGGGCTAAGTAGATGAAGAGTTGGATGGAGTTAACTAGTAAACAAGTTTCATGGTCCTTAAAGAGACCTAATTTTTTATGGTATGAATTTAAGATGTATAACATAATGTTTTTATTTCATACAATTAGTAAAATAGTGATAGTTTGATATTTCATATATGTACCAAAATGATTACTCTGGGTGTATTATTTCCTTCTCATGCTGCTAATAAAGAAATACCCAAGACTGGGTAATTTATAAAGAAAAAGAGGTTTAATGGACTCAGTTGCACATGGCTGGGGAGGCCTCACAATCATGTCAGAAGGCAAAGGAGGAGCAAAAGTATGTCTTACATGGTGGCAGGCAGGGGACCATGTGCAGGGGAACCCCCCTTTATAAAACCATCAGCTCTCCTGAGACTTATTCGCTGTCATGAGAACAGCACAGGAAAAACCCACCCTCATGATTCAGTTACCTCCCATCCAGTCCCTCCCACGACACATGGGGATTATGGGAGCTACAGTTCAAGATGAAATTTGGGTGGGGACCCAGCCAAACCATATCAACAGGGAAGCAATTTAAAGTATCTGTCACCTTCCGTATTTACCCTTTGTATGTGGTAAGAACACCTAAAATCTACTCTCCTGGCAAATTTTGGGTCTACAATATTATTAACTAGAGTCCTCCTACTGTACATTAGATCTCTAGATTTAACTGCAAGTTTCTACTCTTTGACCTATATCTGCCCATTTCCTCCTCCTCCCTACCCCTGGTAACCGCCGTTGTGCTTTTTGTTTCTATGTCTTTGACTATTGTTTTTTAGATGCCGTATATAAGTGAGATCGTGCAGTACTTTTCTTTCTGGGTCTGGCTTATTTCACTTATCATCGTGTTCTCCATGTTGTTGCAAATGACAGGATTTCCTTCTTCTTTTTTTTTTTTTTTTTTAGATGGAGTCCCGTTCTGTCGCCCAGGCTGGAAGGCAGTGGCATAGTCTCGGCTCACTGCAGCCTCCGCCTTCCAGGCTCAAGTGATTCTCCTGCCTCAGCCTCCCGAGTAGCTGGGATTACAGGCACGCGCCACCATGCCCAACTAATTTTTGTATTTTAGTAGAGATGGGGTTTCACCATGTAGGCCAGGCTGGTCTCAAACTCCTGACCTCTGGTGATCCACCCACCTCAGCCTCCCAAAGTGCTGGGATTATAGGCATGAGACACCACGCCCGGCTGATTTCCTTCTTTTTTAAGGAGATGTATATGTGTGCACACACACTACAGCACATTATCACATTTCCTTTATCCATTCATCCATTGATGGACACTTAAGTTGATTTCCTATCTTGGTTATTGTGAATAGTGCTGCAGTGAACATGGGGATGCAGACATCTCTTCAAGATATAAATTTCATTTTCTTTGGAGGAATTGCTATATTATATGGTATTCTATTTTTAAATTTTGGTGGGGCCTTCATACTGGTTTTCATAATAGCTATACCAGCTTACATTCCTCCTAACAGTATACAAGGTACCTTTTTCTCCACAACCTTACCAGATAAGTGTTGACTTTTGTTTTGTTTTGTTTTGTTTTTGTTTGTTTGTTTTTTGATACGAAATCTCACTCTGTCGCCCAGCCTGGCGTGCAGTGGCATGATCTCAGCTCACTGCAACCTCTGCCTCCCAGGTTCAAGTGATTCTTGTGCCTCTGCCTCCCACGTAACTGGGATTACAGGTGCCTGCTACCACACCTGGCTAATTTTTGTATTTTTAGTAGAGACAGGAGTTTCACCATGTTGGCCAGGCTGGTCTCGAACTCCTGACCGCAGGTGATCCACCTGTCTCGGCCTCCCAAATGCTGGGATTACAGGCATGAGCTACTGGGCCCAGCCTTGACCATTATTTTTAATAGCTAACAATTACTGAGCATTTACCATTTGTGTGAGTCTAAGCACTTTATAAATATTTAATCTTCATAACAATCTGTGACATAGATACTACTGTTAATCCCATCACACGTACTAAAAAACTGAGGCACAAGGAGTTTAAAGAACTTGCTCAAAGTGTCACAATTAGTAAGTCGTGAAGCCAGCCAGAACGCATGCTCTTAACCCCTGCACTGTTCTGCCAACTCTTTGAAGTGGTTTGTTTCATTTGTCAGGTTTTGTTTGCTATCTCTGAAAATCCTTACTCTTACAGTGTCAGCCAGAGACCTACATTGATCACATGGCCTAACTTGCCTCTCTCAGCACAGTGGCTTTTTAATCTTTGGCTGCAATCCTTTTTTTCCTAGACTGTAAACTCCCTGAGGGTAGAAAGTCTGTGCCATTCATTGTGCCCATTTTAGTGAATGTTGAAAGGGAGCCTCAGGAGGGGTTATCTAGATGCCTGTGGATCTAGGTTATTCATCATCCACTGAGATCTTTATTGGTGTTCCTTGTCCCCAAGGAGGGAGTCGGCAGCAACAGAAGGCAGCAGAGATCTCAACAGTGTTCATCAAACACATGTTGAGTGCCTACGTCATTCTTGGCCTGCACCTACGAAGTAAACAAAACAGACATTATCTTCTGTGCCCTTTCAGAACTTAAGGTACAGCAAAGAAACAAACGAGATAAGCACAAGTGTGATAAATGCTGTTGAAAAAAGTGAAGAGGCTGAGGTAGAGAATAATGGAGGTAGGGTTGGGTAGGACCTACTTTAGGTAGGTAGGCATGGGAAATTCTTCCTTGAAGAAGTGACATTCTAAGCGAAGATTTGACCAACCAGAATGGCATAGCTGAGAATGAGAAGACTGCTGGGGAAGCTCTTGTTGGCAAAGAAAACAGCATATGCACAAGCCCTGAGGTTGGAAAAGCTTTGTTTAATCTTTTTAATAGTGAAATTCAGTGACACTCATTAGTTACCTCTTCACACATTCCCACCAAACACTTGTCCCTGAGTCTGTTCTTTTTTATTAGTGGTTCCTAATCCAGTTTTCAAAGCTGCTTAATATTCGGAGAGCTTTTTACCAATTGCTCTGGAAACAAAGGCAGTTCCACCATAGCCAACAGAGTTCGGAACGTAAATTGTCCGTTTATATCCCCATTTGTATCTTAAGCTTAGCTTGCATAGGACTCAGCAAAGCAATATGTCACATTCCTTATATTTGCTATATCTCTTTTTTCACTGACTCAAAGCATGAAAATTTTGAAATTAATAAAATAATTTTTTAGATGATAAGAGATTCTTTTTTCTAAAATTTTCTAAATACTATGGTTGTGTCTTAACCACAGGCATGGTGGTTTCACTGCGTTTTACTCAAGAGAAGATTGCTTATAAATATCACACAGGAGAGGTACCTTCCTAGCCTCCTGCAGGAGGGTGGCTGACCCAGGGAACCTCCAGGCAAGCAGGACATACACCAAGTATCCTATGTGTGGACAGTGTCTAACTTGATCCGATCTTTCTCCTTCCCCATGTTTTAGTTAAGTCCCCTGAAAGCTCCCATTACCCACCGTTCATAAAGGGTCTGTAAATTATTTAAGAGAAGGAAACATAGCCTTTATCCCATCGGATTTTTCCTCTCAATCACTTGAGTCTTTTCTCTGAGCACACACACATGGCCCAGACTCACTGTCAGGGGAGATGTAATGCCAGCATCTGGTGTTAATATCTATTGTTGACATTTTGGGAATGAGAACATGAGCTATTAGGGAAGATGTTTGCTTGTACCTAATTAATGTCCCGTTGTATCCTCTCTTGTTGTCAGCTCTGCCTCGCCATCCTGCCTTGGCATTTTCTTTTACTGGCTAACTTTAAAAGTTAATTATTTCTCTGTTGAATGTTAAATGCCACCGGTTTTTAATGCCGTTCCTTGGTGTGAGTTATTAGTTATCAAAAATCAAAATGATCTGTGCAATTATCAGCTCTTTACCTAAAGCCACTGTTCTTGCTAATCACATGAAGTGTGATAGCATTTGCTGATGTCTGGCAACATGGATCTTTCTAGCAGATGTAAGTTTCTCACTCAGTACATTCCTGTCCTTGTCTAGTTTTCCTTGTGTAGAGCAGATACAAAGTCCTGGTACATCATCTAATGGAAACAATTACTGACAGGGCCAAGTCTTCAAGGCCCATTTTGCTTGAATCTCAAATCACTATTAAAATTCATTTGGCATCTCCAGTAAGTACAGAGAGTAATGAGGAACCTCAAACAGAATATTTCCTAATAGCTTTCATAAAACATGTCTTGGTAAGAGATCACAACTCTTTCTTTACTTGAGATTGGTTTATAAAAATAATAGTACAAGTTCCAACTAGCAGTTACTAAGTGCATACTCTGTGCCAGGTTTTGTCATTCGCTTTTGGCATGGATTATCTTAATCCTCTCAACAATCCAGTGAGGTAAAGTCTTATTATTATTCCCAACTTAAAGATGAGCAATTTGAAGACTAAAAACTTGAGTAATTAATGCACCATCACATGGCTGGTAAGTCGTGGGCCAGGATCCCCAGCCAGCAGTCACTGCAGAACTGCACCATCCCAGGCAGTGACTGACTCACACGTGGCTACTGAGCACTTGAAATGGGGTGAGTCCAAATGAGATGGGCCGTAAGTGTAGAACATACGCACTGTTCCTAAGCCTTAGTCAATAAAATAGTGTAAAATGTCTCATTAAGAATGTGTTCATACCAATTACCTGTTGAAGTGATAATATTTTGGATGCATTGAGTTACAGGAAATATTAAAGTTTACTTTTTGTTTCTTTTTCATTTCTTTAATGTGGCTACTAGAAAATTTTAAATTTCCTGTACTGCTTGCCTTATATTTCTGTTAGAAAGGGCTGCTATATATGTGTGTTTGTGTGTGTGTGTGTGTGTGTGTGTGTGTGTACAAACAGAGAGAGAGATTTCTGGAGTTTTTTTCTTGTCTGGCGAGTTTCTGATCCTAAACTATTGAGGAATAGGCACAAATTTCTGACCCTTCCTCCCCTTTCTGGTTGTTTCACTTCCAGAAATCCAACAGAAAGTACAAATTTTTACATCTGAGTCTCTACCAAGAGCCCATCTGTTGGCTCTTCTCAAGTATGGAAAGATAAAACACTGACATGCCAGGCATTAACGAGATCAAAAACAGGGCTAATGACAGAAATGTGGCTGCTGTTAAAGTGTCTCCAGAGGATAATCGGGGAGGACTTTTTGTTCTCCTTACAGCGACCCCCTCAAATGTCTTCAGAGAGTGCCTCTCAGTTCCAGTTCCTGAGGTCCTCCTTTGCCTTCCCTTCCAATCCCTGTCCACCACTTTCCTGGTCCACCTCCCTGTCTCTCTCCTGGACGCCCATCTCTTGGGTGTCTGTGCAGCGGAGGCGGCCCCTCTGTTAAGCACTTCTGACACGAGGCAGGTCTTTTTTCCCTGCCAGTGAGAGCAGAGTGTATAATGGTGTTGCCTTCCACTGGGGATCTTTGAGAAGCTTTATGGCTCTAGCAGGCATGGGGGAACCAATCACAGGCACTGCAGCTGATATATGACACTAATATAGGGTTCACTTTTATTCTCAACCTAAAAAAAGATAGATTGTTCCAAGTTTAGACAGGCTGTAAAATCATGTGCTTCTGGAACCATGCTGCCTTACCCCCGGGACCACTGTAATTGCTTTACATCTGTACAAAGGTTCCTTGTAATCGGGCTTTCTGCCTTCATTTGTCTTCTTTTCAGCCTCTTAGTAAAGACCTTAATTGGTCTTAGTGGGGCTTTTTTCAGTTAGTGCAACTGTACCTTTAGGGCTGAACAAGTACCAGACACTACCTGCGGGGAGAAGTGGGGAGATAGGAAAGACATCAATACTCCTTTACCTTTAACAGTTTAATTAATGTGTTCAGAACAAGGAGCGGTTTGAAGAAATTTTGGCTCCTCTGGGACCCTGCTACAGATCAGACATAACTAGGGTTAGGTGGAATTTTCTAGATTTCTTTCCTGCTTCAGTCTCTGAGAACACTCATTAGCCTCATAATTGTCTCACAGTAAACTGCTGTATCAAGTTTCAGTCTGTCTCTTTGGAGGATCAAGTTGCTTTACATCAATAGACTGAAGTACTAGGGGATGTGTGTGAAGGGAAGTAGCCTCTAATTTCTGTTTCTTAGCTACTAATTATTTAATAATACATTTTATTGCCTATTAAAATGTGGCATAACTTGCTTGTCAGCAAAACTAGATGGAACCTAATCATTTGAGGAGAAGGATAATTGGCACTTGTACAGATGGCTTTTATTGCCAGTCGGGTTTGTTATTGCAGATAGAATTCCTTGCCAGGTTTCTTGGTTCTGTTTGTGGGCTGGTCAGTGTTGTGAGGGGGTTACTTACTGTATTACAACCCAGGCGGTTAAATGTGGTATTATTGCAAATGCTGTGTGTACTCAGTTATAGATCATAAAGGCTTCTGCTGTGTAGGTACTTTTTTCCTTCTCCTCCCCACTTCTCCCCACCCCTGGTTTTAAAGGACCCTAGTGAGTTTTGTACCACACTGAAAATTACCTTATGTGCTGGAAAATGCATCAGTGGAGACTTTGTTTAAACAAAGGGCGTTTTTATGATGGATAGAAGTGGCCAAAACTTCTGGATTTCCATCTAGTAAAAATTTGTGTAGGAAAATTGGACCAGTCCCAGTTCCTTAGTAGAATTTCACGAAGGTTTTCCTGTTGCTTCAAAATGACCCCTTGAGGAATGTTGTATAACTTCCAGAAAATTGCTCCCAGTGTTTCCTGGAGCACATTAAAAAATAAAGGAGACACATTGTGTGTGGGATAGTTTGGTAGCAGAATTAGTTCACTAGGTAGAACAGAGGGGATCCCAAGTAGTTGGGCTCTAAGTGGGAAGCGTTGGCCAACATTTGTAACTGGTGGCAGATTTGGCAGGCACTTGGGTAAGGAACATTTTGATGGTATTGAAGTAGGCGGGAACAAACCACACAGGGGAAGAATGCTTCACACCGCCAGGCTTTGTGGCCCAGAGCCTAGCATTCTCATTCCCAGGTGCCCGGCTCCTCTGCCTTCCCAAGGTGCTCAAGCTTGCTTTCTACTCAGCTATGGCCCAGTTTCACTGGCAGCCGCCTCCCTTATTTGTTGCAAGTATGGCTTTTGTTCTGACCCAAGAGAGCCATTTAAAACCTATGATGTTGTCCATCTTTGTACGTTTTCTGGGTCCCATCTTCCCACCCATTACTACTTTGTAATTGTTCTTATGTCTCATAGTTGAACTCCTGAGGTCTAACTGTGCCAGAACAACATGTCTGCCATCTGTCTGGCAACTCTCTTGGCAACTGCATTCCTCTTCCCTTGAAAGAGGTGCACACTCTTGACCCTTCCCTTCCAAAAGCCTCAGTGAAGACCTATGTGTTTTACCTGTAAACGCGTGCAGTCTTTTTAAGTGTTGAAGGAGATGTCTAGGCTTGATACTTTAGAAAATCAATATGAAGTAAGCTTGATATAGGTAGCTTTGTTTCTTAGGGGGTGAGCTTGGGAATTACTGCAATTTAACACTTACAATAAATGTGTTAAAATAGGGAAGAAAGCCAATTCTGAGGTTTTGTATGTTATATGAAGGGTGCGTGTTATGCATCGTCATTAAATTTTCTTAAGCAAAAGCTACTAGCAAGTGGAAACCAATTTAAAAGGTGTATATTGGAACCGGAACATGTAGCCAGAAACTGGTTTGGGAGGTGCAAATCCTTTAAACCACTGAGAGCATGGAGGTTGGCGATGACCTGGAATGTCTATAACCTTAGTGGTCACAGTCCGTAGCCCACTCTGGATGAGCAGGTGGGTGGGTATGTGTTGGGGACAGAATTTTGGACATCTATTGTTACATCTATTGATTTCTTTGTCTCCTGTAGTTGACTCTTCTGAGTTTATTTGGAAATCACCAGTTACGCCAATAGTATTTTCTTATCAGCCCTCACCCTGGTAACTTTTCTCTTGTTGATCTAGATGGACAGACCCAAGTGGAGGGAAAGAGTTTTAAACAGTATGCCATTCTTTATTAAATGAAGCACATTAAAACCACTTCCATCCCTAAGTTTCCTTTTTCCAGGCCCACACCTCACATCTGCAAGGCAAGCATACACATGGAGGCTCGGTTTACTTCTCTTCATTCCTCTTTCCAGAACCGTGAGGAGCTTTGCTCCTCACCTCACTCACCCCACACATCCAAGCTCCACCCATACTTACTGGCCCTCACCAGTCCAGTAAACAGCTGCCTGTTGACCACCCTCAGGTCTATAGGTGTGTGTACCAACAGCATGGCCTGCCCTTGAGAGGATGGCTTCCAGGGTAGAAACCTGCCTATGCAGGTCCTAGAAGGAGCTTAGGCCATCTAGGAAGAGGAGTCCTGTGTCCTTGGTGTGCACCACATGGTCCTAAAGGGGAATGTGCCAGCTAGGTGGGCCCATCCCCACATCTTCATGGATTCTTGCCCCATGTGGAAGGACACAGCTGGAGGGGCCAAAAAGGATCCCCTTATGTGTGGTCTCAATGCAGGGGCTGGATCTAACCTGTATTGCCTCTGCCTTTTCATTTCATTCTTCATAACCTCACACTTCATGTCCTGCAAAAATAAAATGAAATAAAATTGATCCAGCTCTCCTTCAGAAAAGCTAAATGATGAGCTAGTTAACTCATCAGTGTCTGCGGACACAAGATGTGAAGGCTTAGTCTTTAGATTCAATACTTGAAAGTCAGCTGGGGTCTTGTGCAAAAGATGTGATGGATTTTGTCTAATAAATCTGTTTTTTCCATTAGCATTTAAAGTATAGCATACTGCTAACCAGACACAAGGAATGCTCTGCTATACAGTGAAAGAACCATGTAAGGAAAATTGCAGCTGAAGGATCAAATTAGGAATGTTTTCAATTTCTAGAGTCCAGAGAAGAAACAAAGCATTATATTGACATAGTTTGAACAAAGTAAAGGACTTTGAAGCTTGCTAACATTTTAAAATACACCTTTGTTAAACCTCTTTAAAGAATGACGATAATTGCATTGTTGTTGATAGTATGTCTAATGTCCAAAGGGTTGCTGTAATTTACTCTCCCTTCAAATTTGAATATGGTTCATAGGCTTCTGTCTTAGTCCGTGTCATGTTGCCATAACAGAATATCTGACACTGGGTAATTTATAAAGAAAAGAGGTTATTTAATACAAGGTTCTGGAGGCTAGGAAGTTCAAGGGGCATGGCACTGGCATCTGCTTGGTTTCTGCTGAGGGCTACATGCTGGTCAAAACATGGCAGAGAAAGTCAAAGGGGAAATAGACACTTGTGAAGAAATGAAACCCAAGGGGCGCCCTTGCTTTATCTCAACCTGCTCTTGAGGGATCTAATCCAGTCCCTGGAGAGTGAGAATAAGGAGAGTGTTAATCTATTCTTGAGGGATCTGCTTCCAGGTCCCAAAAGCTTCCCATTAGACCCCATCTCCCAACACTGTCACACTGGGGATTAAATTTCCACATGAGTTTTTGTGGAGACAAACAACATCCAAAACGCAGCAGTTTCTAAAATGAAGTTAAGGGGACACAAACTCTATCCAGAAGCCAATGTAGTATGTTTTCTCTATTGTGCTGCTACCCAAATTTTCACAATGAGAATTCTGACTGTGATGTGGCAGTGATAGTCCTTAAAGTATTTGAAGGTCGTTGTCAGTTGCCACTTACTTTTGTGTAGGGGGCGCACATGCTTTTATGATTTTGATCTTCTTTTAAAAATATGTAGGTTAATTATTCTGTCATCTTTGTCTGACAGACAATGGCTAATATTGTTTATTGTGTAAATGAGACGCTTTCAAAGAATGCTAATATTGGCTTTGAAAGGAGAAAATAAGCAAGTATCTTTTAAAAAAAAAAAAAAAAGTCTCACTCTGTCACCCAGGCTGAAGTACAGTGGTGCAATCATAACTCACTGCAGCCTCAACCTACTGGGCTCAGGCAGTCCTCTCACTTCAGCCTCCTGAGTAGCTGGGACTAGGTGCATCTACCATGCCTGGCTAAGTTTTAAAATTTTTTTCTAGAGATGGGGATCTCATTGGGATATAGAAACCCCTACCGTTGTCCAGGCTGGTCTCAAACTCCTGGCCTCAAGTGATCCGTGGTCTCCCAAAGTGCTGGGACTTGAGGTGTGAGCCACTGAGCTCGGCCTAAGCAAGTATCTTAAAATGGGTCCTTGTTAGTCAGCTTTTTTCATTATCTCAAGAGGAGAGTATTAGGAGACCACATTTTCAGACACACTAGAAAACAACAATAATACCTGTGACAGGTGTATGACGCCTGGCCCATGGTGGCCTTCTCACTCACCTGACTCAAAATTGGGCATCGGGACTAATTGTACATAATCTTAGATCTTCTAAATGACTTTCTGCTCTCTTTTCCTTACACTACTGACTTCTCTTCTCTGGCACCCTTGCTCGTGAGATAAAACAGGGAACGGAGCCAGGACCAGTGAGCTGCCATGTGGAGTGCTGCATCTCCCTGAAGGCTGACCGTGAGCTATGTTCATGAAGGACTCATTGTCACATTCTACCCAGAGGCCTCTAAGCTGCTCTTTTCTGGAGTTTCAGCCTCATTCTTAGGACGTGCTGTGAACGTGCTCTCCAAAATGATTCCACACACAAAAATCCTCTCTCTATAAGCCCTACCAGCATTAACCAGAGTCCTCCCGGTATTTCTTCTCATCTCTACCTGGGTAAAAAAGCGAGTATGTAGCAGATTTGTTTAAAAGGGTCCTCAGCTACACCCAGCCTCCCATACGAAAATCGATTCTTGGAAAATTAAGTCAGATAATGACGACAGAGCAAAGTATTTTGCTTGTGTTTTTTGGCTCAGTATTCATTTGTCATTACGCCTTAGCCTCCTTTTCTTCAAGCACTTGTTGTGATCTGTGGGCCTGTGCTTATATTCATGACTGTTTTCCAGAGCATTGCTGGGCTGCTTACCTTTTGATGCTCCAGTCTAAATAATGACTAGGTTCCTAAGATGCCCTCATGCTTCCTAGAAGAATCTGCCACCCTTTGAATTCTCTAGCAGCACCCCAAAAGTGCTAAATTATACAGTCCAAGGAGGACAGTAATCCACCAAAGAAACAAGGGTAGGATGAATACAAAGGGAGAAAGGTGTTCAACTGAGCCAATTCAGGGAGTAACATATGCTCCCTGGTTGAACTGATTTTTCATATGGCTAGATGGCTGGGTTCTGCCTGTGACTTGTTCAACTCTGCAAGCTACTAAATAGAATAAAACTTGCTGAAATCAGAGAACTTCAAGAAGATAAGTTTTAAGTATGTGTATATGTATATAAGCATATATTCATATACATACCCATGCTCTCACACACTCATACACAAACTTAAAGAATTCTAGTTTAGGGTAGACTTAACCCTTTGACAGTTCAAAGGGAGAAGTTAGAGTCTACAAAGTGATTATTATGTAAACCCAACAGGGCCTTTCCTGGAAATACCACAAAAAATGTCTTAGAATTGAAAAGATGACAAATGCTGATTTATGCAGAACTCGGGACTTCATTGCTAGAGCACTGTCACTTACTACTTCCATCAGCAGGAATGGTTCCTTTTAACATTAGATTGGGTGTTTACACGGATGACAATTAGGACTGGTAAAATAGTTCAAATAAAACAAGAACCAGACCGGCATGGGAAGTGAACCTAGTTAGTTCCCAAATATTAAATACCTGTCTTCCCTCCCTTGTCTCTCTCCTCTTCCCTTCCTGTCTCCACTTTGTTTCTCACTTCACTCCCTTTCCAGACTGTCCTTCCCTGTCAGGGAAGACTGAACAGAGGTTGAACCACACAATACATTGAGATTCTGCATCAAAGAAGACATTCAAATCCTGAAATACTGTAGTAGGATCTGGTTTTCAAATGTTTCTTCCCCGGGAAAGTGAAACATTCCTTGCAGTCTTAGAAAATAAGTATGTTCGCTGATACTTCAAGCAGGAGAAATTCATTTTAAGTAGTTGGAGTATTTATATGTGACAGGATAGTAGTTCCTCTTTCTTTCCCCCATCCCTCCCTCCCTTCGTCCCTTCCTCCCTTCCTCTCTTCCTTCCTCCCTCCCTTTCTCTCTCCTCTTCAATTTTACTTTTTAATCAGAAAGTTCTTTTTAAAGGAAGAGAAATATCAACATTGTACATTCTAACATTCCAAATGCTTCATGTAGTTCCTTGTTTTATTGCTTTAAACATTTTTTCAACAGATACTTAAGGACATTTTTCAGAAGCTGTGCAAGGCATGAAAACCTGGAGATACATAAGCTGCAGTGGTGAACATGGAGGCGTCCACAGTAGGCGGGAGAGAGGCAGGTACTCCTCTGTAAGAGACAGGGTGTTAAAGAAAGATAAATTATCTCAATGACTCTGAGATGACATCAGCCCCAGTTAGAACTAAAGGCACAGAAGTCTTTGTGATACATATTGTCTCAATCTTTCCCTCTTTGTGTGTGTATAATTTTTTTGTTAATACACAGACGGTAATCTAATAAGATGCATTTATTCCTCCTGATATTTGTAAGTACAGTGTATCTTTTCATTGTATTAACTATTGTTCTACCTCTGTTTGGATCCATTCTGTGGGTTTAAAATAATGTACGTAACCAGTCTCTAATGGTTGGACATTTAGAATTTATCTGGTTTCTCATCTGAGTGTTTATTAGATGACTATTGGATTTCCTTAGACATATTCTTGGAAATAGAATTGCTATATCAAAAAGTATGGAAAATCTGAAGCTATTGATAGTCTTATTTTTAATTGCTCTAAAATAAGTATTAATTTCTTAGAAAGAATTATTTATTTAAATTAAGATATTTATGCAGATGAAATACCCAAATATTCTGGTTTGCTGTTTATTTTTCTCCCATAACTCTACAGGTATTTATATAATTAATTACACTTTTCAAGTTTTTCACCCCTATGTTCCACATATATTGCACCCACATACTCCATACTGTATTCTTTTATGCTTCTCTGAATTCTGTACTTTAACAAAATCAAAGCAAACTAAAAATGAAACAGTTCAGCTCAAATGACATTTTTTCCTGAAAACCCAAGTCTCCCAGCTTCTTTGAACTGCTCCTTCTATGGACTCTTATAGTCCTGTAGCCTATTTATCTCATTTTTAATTAGCTAGCTAGCTTTTAGGCTATGTTTTATTACTAGAATCCTGTTTCTTTTAGTAGATTGCAAACTACTCAGAGCCAGAGACTATGCCTTGTGTTATTTTGTGTACACAGCTAGCAGAGCACCTTACACATCATAGGAATGGGGTCTGTTTTAGTGATTAATCTGTTCTGTTTTTACTTCAGCAGGGTTTGTGGAAGGGCATGGCCAAGTTGATGGTAATCATATGCCTTCAGATGTCACATTGACGATCATCACGTTGACATGGAAGGAAGGGAGACTGGCTTACTTAAAAAGCATTCTAGTTGTCTAGATTAGAAAAAAATGCATTTAGTTTTTCAACTGTCTAGCACCTAGTAGGCAGTCAGTAAATAGAAGCTTAAAAAAAATTAGGCCAGGTGGTTCACGCCTGTAATCCCAGCACTTTGGGAGGCCAAGGCGGGCAGATCACAAGGTCAGGAGATTGAGAACATCCTGGCCAACATGGTGAAACCCTGTCTCTACTAAAAATACAAAAAAAATTAGCTGGGCATGGTGGTGCATGCCTGTAGTCCCAGCTACTCGGGAGGCTGAGGCAGGAGAATCACTTGAACCTGGGAGGCAGAGGTTGCGGTGAGCCCAGATCGCACCACTGCACTCCAGCCTGGTGACAGAGCAAAATTCTGTCTCAAAAAAAAAATAAAAATTGAAAGTTAAATAAATAAATATTAAAAAGGGGCTCAAAAGTTCTTTTAAATAAATATTTTAATTTAAATAAATTTATTAACTTAGTTTTACTCCATTTCCTTGTCTAGGACAGGTAGATCAGACTCATTTATAAAGAACTCTTTCTGACTGAAAACATTTAGTTAACACTCTGTGGTCAGGGGCATTCACAAATTAGAGACAGAAGCAGAACCAGTTGTGTAAACACTGACCAATGTGTTCAATGTAATTTTAAGGAAATAAAATATTTTTTATTTATGGATAAGTCTTGATACTAAAATGCTAAAAACTTTTCAGTTACCTGGCTGGCCCATATCTCTCAGCAGTGATACTGTTGTAGGTAAAGTTGGCGTGCTATTTCCTTTTTTATCACGTGCAGTCGCTCAGTTTAGACATCCTATGTAAATGTAGAAAGGTACTGGGAAAGCCTATTAACAAAAGGATTAGTAGGAATTTTAAAAATTAACTGTGACCAAAATTCTTTCTGCTCTAAGACATCATCTCTGCAGAAAAGATACTTGGTGAAGGAATAATTGGTTCAGATTTTCTCCCCTAGTATCTTGACTATCTGCCCTGAATTTCCCTCTTTACTCTTCAAAAGAGAGGGTCAGTTCCATCAGCAACCAGGATACAAATATTCTCATTTCCCATTAGGTCATAGCATTTAGAATAATGTTCATTTTGATATTTTTAAATATCTTGTGGTTTCATGAGGAAACAATACATGTGGTCAAGCATTCCCTTATTAAGGGAAATAAAGCTCAAGCTCAGAACAAATGGAGAAACTTATCCGTACATTTGCATGTGACGTGTGTGGTATAGACCAGAAGTTTAAAGAATATTATATTCCAATGACACATATAAAGCACCTTCAATTGACAGAGAGCTTAAATGGTATTTTTTAAAGGCTAGAAGTTCATAGATTCCTTCCATTCGTGTCTGACATCAGCAAGCTCTTAATAATGCAGTGTGTACTTATTTATTGATCAGACCATTTAAGTAGTAAGACATGAGAAAGTGGACACTATTATCTGGTAATTGACCATATTGGAAAGTGTTCTGACAAGGAACTAAGTGTGTTTAACCTTCAGATAAGATCAATTTTAAGATAATACCTACTTTAGTAATGAACCAAAGCTGTTAAGAAAACTTTGTACTTCTAAAGCAATGCTGTTTTGATGACAACTATCAGTTTTAATGACCAGATTTGTTCCTGACCAGATTGGTCTCCCAGGGCAACCTGGAAAGGAATTACTAACTTTCATCCTTTACTTACCATAAAAGCTCAAATGGAAGGAGACGGTGGGAAGTAGCACTGCCCAAAGTTCATTCACTGGTTCGGGAGACATCTTTTTGGTACCTACCATAAGGCAGTCACCACGCTGGGGCTTCCACGTTTAGTAACATATCTGACTTCAAGAAACTTATGTTTCAGTAACATGGTTTTCCAAGTGTATTTTATATGTTAAATCTCTAAAACCAAAGCTTATGTTAGTCCTTCATTTATTAAAGAGAGAGAGAGAGAGGAAGTTCTCCTGTATTTGCCTCTGAGTCTTTTCCCTGTGACCTAATTGAACACCACTTGAAACTTCCTCTTAGGGACAGATCCATAAGCAAATATCACAACACATTATAAGTTATATAATACAAACATGAACAAAATTGACAAGAGAACACAAAGAAGGACATAGCTAAAGCTGCTGTGAGTTTAGGAAAGGCTTCCTAGAGGAAGCAATGTTGAACTCTTGTCTCATTGGATGAGTAGAGCTCCCCAGAGAGAAAGTGGAGGCAGTGTGAGCAAAGCAGGCGAAGTCTATGGTATGTTTGTGAAACTAGGTAGCCCTATTTATATGTCTGGAATAGAGGCTTTTGAAAAGAAATAGTGAGAGATAAAGCAGGAAAATAGGTTAGGCCCCAAATCCTGCAGAGGTTTTTAAGCAGAAGACTAAAAATCAGATTTGGATCTCAGTGAGGTGATGCTGATAACCTCTGGGAGATCACAGGAGCTTTTAAGAGGAAAGCTGATATTCACCTAGGGCAGCAGTAGTGACATTTGAGAGGAAGGAATGTTCCAAAGATATTTTGGAGGTGATAGTGGATAGATCTAAGTGACTGACCAAGTGTGGAGAACAGAGAAACAAATGAGGAGAGGAGGTAAAGGTGATTCTGAGATACCTAACCCCAAAGACTGCATAGGAGAGTATGTCCAATACAGGGGGAGGATTGAGTTGAAGATGAGAATGAGGAAGAATCAGTTCATTTTGGAGATGTTGAGTTTGAGGTACCTGTGGAACATCCAGGTGGAGAACTTTGGCTAACAAAGTTTGGGTCCTGAAGATAAAGGTTAGGATTAGAAATACTGATTTATGGGCTGAGCCGGGTGGCTCACACCTGTAATCCCAGCACTTTGGGTGGCTGAGACGGGCAGATCACTTAAGGCCAAGAGTTTTAGACCAGCCTCGCCAACATTTGCAGAACCTCCTCTCTATTAAAAATATAAAGATTAGCCAGACGTGGTCTACTCCGGGGGCTGAGGCACGAGAATCAGTTGCACCCAGGAGGCACAGGTTGCAGTGAACCAAGATGGCGCCACTGCACTCCAGCTTGGGCAACAGAGTGAGACTCTTCCAAAAAAAGGGGGCGGGGCGGGGCCGGGCGCGGTGGCTCACGCCTATAATCCCAACACTTTGGGAGACTGAGGCAGGCAGATCACGAGGTCAGGAGATCGAACCCATCCTGGCTAACATGGTGAAACCCCGTCTCTACTAAAAATACAAAAAATTAGCCAAGCTTGGTGACGGACGCCTGTAGTTCCAGCTACTCGGGAGGCTGAGGCAGGAGAATGGCGGGAACCCGGGAGGCGGAGCTTGCAGTGAGCTGAGATCGCGCCACTGCACTCCGGCCTGGGCGACAGAGCGAGACTATGTCTCAAAAAAAAAAAAAAAATAGAAATACTGATTTTTGAAATCACTGATGAAGAACGTAGTTTTGGGAATGTTCAGTGATGATGGTTAGAAGAGGAATATTCATCAAAGGAAGCAGTCAGAGGTATTATTTGATATCTTGGAAGGAGTCGTTTTGCAAAAGTAGAGAGTTCTGAGAAAGTGCAGATGGCAATATCTGATACCATAGAGAGGATAGAAAGACGTGAATCTTCTGAAGACCGCTGACTTTGCTAGCTATTATAGAAGGCCACTGACCTTTAGCAACAACTCTTTCAGCAGATGATGAGAGTAGAGACTGGGTTAGAATCATTCGAAAAGAATAAAATAAATAAATGGAGACAATGAATATGTGTATATTCAATGTTTAGGGTAATGAGAAATGAAGAAGAACCCTGGCTGAAAAGAAGCAAAGTGGAAGAGTGGGTGTGTGTATGAGGGTGAACTGAATATGTATGTAGGCTGGGACACCTGTATGTCTCTGGGAGAGTAAGGGCTTTGGAATCAGACTGGCAGAAGATCAAATCTCAGGCCAACTATTTAATAGATACGGACCTTGATCAAGTTCTTCTGTGAGCCTCAGGTTCCTCATGTATAAAATGAGATTAGTACTACCCACCTCTTGGAGTTCTTTAAGGATTTAATGAAATTATGACATAGAAAACACCTAGAACTCAGAGGGCACTCAGTGTTAGTAGGATGTTTTTTGTTCATTCATTCTTGTAAGGAAGGGAGATTTCCCAAAAGAGGGAAAGGATGATGCCTATGACCTCAGAGAAAACAGACGAGTAGACATGGGATTTGGGTTAGAGGTAAAGGAGTAGTTTCAAAGTGAAATTAGACATATTTTCCTGGGTAATAGAAGGGAAGGACAGTGATAAAATGAGGCATTGGGCAGGATAATTTGGGATATGTTGCAGTAACAAGTAGCCCTAACTCTAAGTCTGTTAATGCAACAGAGGTTCTCTGTTCATATTGTATGGCCAACATTAATTAGGAAGAGGTTTCTGTTTTATCTCCGCCCCTCAGAGACACAGCCTGATGGGAGCTCCGTCTCGGTATTTGCCTCTGCAGTCATCATAGAGCAGTCACATGGCTACCTCTGACCTCAGGAGGCCAAGAAAGTGCCTGGAATTGGGGAAGCACAGGAAATATTTGGTGATCAATGCTCAAGACCAGAACAATGAGTAGAGCTATAGGTATAAGTAAATAGGGAAGGGACGGCAGTGGCTTTTCTTTTTCCCAGTGAAGGAGGCAGCACAAATATGATCCACCAAAAGCAGCATGAGGGGTCTTACAAGAGTGGTAAATGTTTGGAACAGCTGTTTGTTAAAATAATTAAACGGGAACATAGCAGCAAAGGAAAAGGAAGTTGTTCTGGTTAAATATTTATCATTAGGGCTCCATGCAGAATGAAATGGTAATACAGCTGTGATTCAGTTTCTTAGTTCAGCTTAAAATTAGAAGCTGCCCATCAATAATTTTCCCAAGGGAGCGATTTCTACTGTAACAGCACATAGCCTAGAGAAAAGGAAATGCACAAAGAACAGGCTTTCATGGAATGGGAAGAGAAACCATCGCAGGGAGAGAATATGAGAGAGAAATTGATTGTACATCTATCCCTGGAAATAAAAGTGAGTTAGTTCCCTTTTATCAGTCAGTCTGTAAATACATCTGCTGCTGGCCTAGCGCTTTGGCACTAGGTGTAATCAAGAGAAATTTAGGATTTTATTCTTGTTCTCAGAGAATGTATTGTTTGGTCATAGGGGCAATAAAGCTCATTCTGTGAGTTTGGGGTTTGTTTCATATATGTCGTTTATTGCCCTAATTGGTATAATTTTGGGGGAAGAGTTTCATGGAACAGATGAGATTAAACCTAGGCCTTGATGAATAGATTAACCTTGGAAGGTGTCAAAGGAAGGGAAGGAGGGCACCAGAGTGATGGTATCATTAAAGGGCCGATGGTGGGAGCAAAAATGGTTTCTGGGGAAGACAAGAAGGAGAGTGGCCAGACAGAAGAGGAGATGATTAGATCAAGAAATAATGGGACATCAGGTTGAACTGACAGGTTGCAACCTTATTATAAGGAGTTGGTACAATATGGAAGGAAAGCAGGAATTAAAGTTGTTGCATGAGGAATGGCATTGTGACAAGGTACACTTGGTCTGTTGGAAAGAACATATAATGAGAAGGATTAGTTAAAAGACTTAATAAATAATCCAGGTATCTTCTCCTCATCCACTCCCCATAAGACTTGAATGACTTCCTGTTACCTTCAGCATAAAGTCCCGGTCTTGAGTCTTGCTTGCCCATCCCCATTTTGAAGACTACCAGATATGCAAAGGGTACTAGGATGAGGAAGACTCGGATATGTTGGAACCAGGAGCAAGCCTATGGATGTACAATTAGAATCTAATGATGCTATCAACAGGCTTCGTTTAGGAGTGCAGCCTAGCACCTTGCAAGGGCGGTGACCAAGCCAGATACAACCCTGCCCTAGTAGGATGTTGGAGGTTAGGTGGTCTTGCCAACACAGGCATCAAAGCAGAAACCTCTTTACTATTTTTTTAGATAGCTTTATTGAGTTATAGTTCACATACCACACAACTCACCCACTTAAGGTGTACACTTCCATGTTTTTTAATATATGCACAGAGTTGTATACTCATCACCATAATCAATTTTTGAATGAATTTCGTGACTCAAAAAAGAAACCCTGCACTCCCTATCCATACCTCCTTCCTTGCCCATTCCACTGCCCCAGCTCTCAGCCCTAAATAACCAACCCTCTATTTTTCATCTCTATAGATTTGCCTATTCTGGGCATTTCATACAAATGGAATAATACAATATATGGTCCTTGCAGCTGACTTCTTTCACTATTTTTCACTTGTTTTAAAGGTTTATCCATGTTGTAGTATATGTCAGTACTTCATCTCTTTACATTGCCTCATAATATTACATTAAATTGATCCAGCACATTTTGTTTATCCATTCATTAATTGATAGACATTTGGATTGTTGCTACTTTTTGGCTGTGATGAAAAATGCTGTTATGATCATTCACGTGTAAGTTTTTTGTGGACATGTTTTCATTTCTCTTAGACATATACACACCTTATAGTGGAACTGCAGAGTCATTATCATTTAGCCATTTGAGTAATTGCCAGACCATTTTCTGCAGTGCCCGCATTTTACATTTCCATCAGCAGTGTATGAGTGTTCTAGTTTCTCCACATCCTTGCCAACACTTGTCTTTTTTTTATTATAGCCATTCTTCCAGTGGGTGTGAAGTGGTATCTCATTGTGGTTTTAGTCTGCATTTCCATGATCAGAAGTTGTATTTTCAGAACTAAGGCATAAGCGAAAGCATGTTTGAGGGCTTTGACAGAAGACTGAGAAATAAATATTAAGAGATTGATGCGGATAGGAGGATTGCAAGCAGTTAAAGGCTAAGAAGGAATTGGACACAGCCTTTTATAGTTTGTTCAGTCTGTGATTGTGCCACGTTCCATGGAAATGAATAACCAGAGGTTACTATTCTCATTCTGACTAACCATTCTCAGTCCTTGGCAGCACGAACTTAGAGTTAACTGAAAAATAATTTTAAATACACCAGTGTTCAGACCCTATCCTTGGCCAATTGAATAAGAATGTTTGGGGATATAGCCCAGGTATCTGTAGTTTTAAAAATCTCCTCACATGATTCTGATGCACTGTGAGGGTTGAAAGACAAGACACCATTGTAAATAATTCAGCAAGATTAAATAGTAGAATGAATTTATTGATTGCATGCACTGATCAGATAACCATCTGCCTTTATTTTGACCTGTAAGCTTTTCTGAGACACCTGCTAACTGAATTTGATCAAATAGATGTGAGACATAATTGCAGTGTGCAGTCTTCTCCAACTAATGATAGAGGAAAACCTAGCATGTGATTCATAAAATCAATTAACTATTTCTCCCCAATTAAACCCCAATTTAAAAGTTTTGTCACAGAATTGAGTTCCTTCATTTTTTCCCATTTATATTGGCTACACATGAGGCATTTGTTTATTTCTAATTATTTCAGTCTCTTTGAGTTCAACATACAGTGATGCTTTTCAAGGTAATGAATTAGTTCATTGATTAGTTTATCTATTATAAGACAGTAAATTGATGTAATGAGTCACTGATAAATATCCTAGTAGTTGGCTCATAGATACAAGCATTTTTTATGGTTGTGTTGATTTGAACAAGTGCCATTTCTATGCAATCCTTGACCTTTGTAATTGACCTGATGTGTACAGATGACAGCAAATAGATCAATCAGGGTGATGTCTCATTACCATATGCCCAGTGATTTCTCTAGGACTAAAATATGTTTTTTCTCTATAGGGATTGAGGACCATTTTTGTCTTCTGTTAAAATTCTAGGTCTAGTCAAAAAACTGGAAAGGATGGGAACTAAAGTGGAATACTATTCTGCTAGCTTGGCACCAAGTTTCCACTGTGGAAAAGAATGATTTTCCATTGTCCAGACTCTTCTTTAGAGGGGTCCTACATCCCCAACTTAAAATTTGGGCTACACAGTTTCAGAAAATGAAAATCGATATTCCAGAAAGAAGAGGTAGATAATGCAGAAATGTCAGTAATTCGACATGTTCTGATGCCAACCTGGCCAGAGATGGCTTTGGTTTCATTGTAGATTGAGATTTCTTATAGAAGGTTTAAAATGCAGGAAAGGTCAAGTTGAGTTTTGTGGAGGAAGGTGTCCTAGTGCTTTTTTAGGGAACCCATATTTTTGTCTTCATGGAGCTAAAAAACTGTGCAGTAATCCAGGCCTTCTCTTCCTCTCAAAAACAGACTAGGCACTGGTTGTGTTTAGTCTCACATTCGTTTAATCTAGACTAAGTGGAAGCATGGCATATAGATCATTGATGTAAAGAGTATCACGGAAGAAACTGAAATGGAAACAAACAGTAGGGGGAATATACCTGTATGATAGCACATCCTTTCCATCTGGCTAGCTGTCACATTTCCTGGCCATTTCTCATTGTACACTTCATCTTTGCTTGCTTCTTCTTTCCTTTCCTTTTTTTTTTCAATACAAGTATTTTAAACTGCAACCTGTAAAGAAAATGAGAGGTATGTTACACATCCTTTAAAACAAAGAGGAAAAAAAAAACCACTCCTGTTAATAACTTCCACTTTGAGAGCTTGGGCTGGTTGCAAGGCCCAGGGGACTAATCTGCTGAATGTGGAAGGATATGGAGCCATTTGTCCTGGGAGAAGCACTACATTAAAAAGAAGAGGAAGAAGTCATGGGGGAAGGGCGAGGGTCTGCTGATGAAAGTAGCTGTCAAATTAGCAGTTCTGGAAGTTGTAGTGCATATTGTTATGAGCTGCTCAAGTTCACACCAGAGCAACCAGCTCCATCCGTCTTTCTCAGTTTACATTTTAATTGGCTTGTAGTTAAGTTTTTTAAACACTGCAAGATTGCTGACATACACTGCAATATCATGTGAATAATTTATGGAGGTTGCTCAAGACAAGCTTTTTTTTTTTTTTTTTTTTTGAGAAACCAGGGGGGAGTAGGAGAAGAAGGATGAGAGGGTCTGTGGGAGGGGCCAGGACAGAAGAGCAGACACAACTGCATGTGCTGTGCTAGATGTTGGATGTTAAATGTTTCTGCTGGTGTAGGCAGCAGCATTTGGGATTTCAGGGAGGTTTGTACAATACGATCTTATTAATAACAATTCTGTCAAGAGAGCACCCAATTAAATTGAATTGGGTTTATGACTCCCTCTTGGTTTCTGAAAATGTGTGGATATAAAACCTCTGCGATGTGAATATTGGATAACAAGGGTGGGTTAATTTATTTATTTATTTTTGGTTGGTTTTAATGATTCCTCCTACTACTGAGAATTTGCTTGTTTATAAATGCAGGGGTAGGCATTTTTCCCAAACTATCTTTCTGTTTTCTGCTCTCAAAATAATCTAGAGAAGATGGAACTGGCATCAGTGGGCAGTTATCCTCACTAAGAACGTTACTGCTTCTAGGAGGGTTTGCTGGACAATTCTGAATCTAGAATATCATCTAATTAACACCTGTGGGAGAATACTCTTCCTCTGCTAAAATATACTTTTTTTCTTATTACAAAATGAGTAAATTATATAAATGTCTAGAGTACAAAGAAGAGAATAAAAATCACCTGTAAGTCCTCCCCCCACTAATAAAATTGGTATGGTTTTTGTTTATATCTTTCTAGTCTTTTTTCTGTTCATATTTAGTGAACATAATTTAGTGAATAGTGTATACTGTTTAGAAGTCATCTTTTTTTTCACTAAACATTACCTCATGAGCATATTCCCATGAATGGTCTATATGGAATGTCATTTCTAATGACTGTAGTGTGTATGTGTGAATTAACTATACTTTTATATAACCTATCTCCTGCAACTGAAATGCAGTGTTAGTTTATAATTTTTATCCATTTTAGACAGGCAAGTTATAAATGTATTTTTTGGCCAAATCTCAGTATACATTCTTGATCATTTCTTTAGGAAAGCTCTGAGAAGTAGAATTTCTGCATGAAGCAGAGTGAGTCTGAGGGAAAAATCATTAATGTCTCAAGAATTTTGTCTCAAAAAGAGGGATAAAGCACATTTTTTAAATTAATGAAATTAACAATGTATTCTATTTAAAAAGAAAAGTGATGATAACATTCAGCATGAAGTTCTTTGAAATTATTGAATTCTTTTCCTTGTGGGGTTTCTTCTTTTTTTTTTTTTTTTTTTCAGGCAGAGTCTCACTCTGTCGCCGGGGCTGGAGTGCAGTGGCCGGATCTCAGCTCACTGCAAGCTCCACCTCCCGGGTTCACGCCATTCTCTTGCCTCAGCCTCCCGAGTAGCTGGGACTACAGGCGCCGCCACCTCGCCCGGCTAGTTTTTTTTGTATTTGTAGTAGAGACGGGGTTTCACTGTGTTCGCCAGGATGGTCTCGATCTCCTGACCTCGTGATCCGCCCGTCTCGGCCTCCCAAAGTGCTGGGATTACAGGCTTGAGCCACCGCGCCCGGCCCTCTTGTGGGGTTTCTTAACCACAAAACCTATTTATTAGGATTGACGGAGGCTATTTTTTCTTTACCAATTGCTATATAACTACTTAAGACTTCATGTAATCAGCTGAGATGCTACAAATGTATTGCCTGTCAACTCCAATAAAAAAGTGGGCAGTTAATTGAAGGGATGTCTTGCTGTTAAACAAACTTGCAGTCAATTGCTTGTAAGTAACACTTAGTTTGATATGTAGTCAAAAGGCAGGAAAATAAGTGTTTAGGCAGGACTGGCTTTTTACAAGGTAAAAAGAGAAGTGATCATATTGGGGTCAAGATGAGTCACCTTTCAACTGGCATATTTTCCTTTTAAGAAATGTATTCATATTATCAGAAGAAAGGTGAAAGACATGTAAGGCCTTAAGGTTGGTCAGTTTGAGATCTTTTCCACTTACAGTAACTAAGTCCTCATCTTCCTGCATCCCTTGAAGACACCGTTTTACCCTAATATCAAGCCTGGCTTTGAGGTCAGTATGTGTGTGTTTGCACATGCGCATGCACACAGACTGTAAGTAGATGAGGCAAGAACTCCCTAAACCAAGTGCCATACTCCGCAGATGGGAAACTGCCATCCACAGACCCAGTAGAAAGGCTGCAGTAGCACAGCAGCACTTGGAACAGCTGCTCCGACTCAGGCCCATTACCTGCTCCTCCTAGGAGTGCCCCGATGCTCCCTGCACCTTTGTTCAACTCTTCCTTGATAATCCAGGATAGGATCACACATTTTCTGGGTGGTGAGCTTGTAGTCAGAAGCCCTTTTCAAGCTCAACACTTTCAGAGGGAGGGTTTATCCAAAAGACACCATACAGATTCAATATGTTAAATGTTGAAATATTTGTGAAACAACACATATATGATAGAGATTTATTCTATCTCAAAATCATTTGGATATGAGAGAGCTATTAGAAGCCCCACTGACTTTGTTTTGAGATTCCATTGGAGGTCATTGAACTTTGGAGCCTCACTCTGAAGCCAAGAAATTTCAACTTTGCCAGTAACCACATTAAAATGTGTGTACCTGGCAATGGTGAACCAGCCTCATTTGCTGGTTTCCATTCTTTGTATTGGCTATTCATTATTTCATCAACAAGAATTTATTTTTTTAGTGCCAATTTTATGTCTAAGTAGGTAGTGTGGAATGCAAGAGAAGGTGTAAGTTATGGCCATTCCCCTCGTGGGCCTTTCAATAAAGCAAAGTAAATATGTAATCCACTTACAGTCAGTCAAGAGCAATATTTTTATTTGTAATGATTCCACATTTTAGCTTAAGAAAGTATTTATTATTCTGGGAAGAAAAACATTGACTGAATTAATGGCAGATTCTGAATGGGCTTTGAGCAACATTCAGAATACAAGTGTGTTAAGTTTGGTGGGGTTGTTGAGGTTTGCTTTATTTCCTGAACTGCTATGAATTAGCAAATTCTAAACCAGCTGTTTTCCAATTACATACAATAACTTGTGCCTACCTAATAAGTCTGTCTTTCTGCCAAGCTTCTACTTGCAACTCAGTTTTAAAATTTATTCCTAGGCCGGGGCCGGTGGCTCACGCCTGTAATCCCAGGACTTTGGGAGGCTGAGGCGGGTGGATCACGAGGTCAGGAGATTGAGACCATCCTGGCTAACATGGTGAAACCCCGTCTCTACTAAAAATACAAAAAAATTAGCTGGGCGTGGTGGTGGGTGCCTGTAGTCCCAGCTACTCGGGAGGCTGAGGCAGGAAAATGGCGTGAACCCGGGAGGTGGAGCTTGCAGTGAGCCAAAATCACACCACTGCACTCCAACCTGGGAGACAGAGCAAGACTCCGTCTCAAAAAAAAAAAAAAAAAAAAAAAAAAACTCATTCCTAAATACCCCCAAACCAGTGGAATAATAGTAGTCATCACCTTAAATCATAATATTTTCACAAGAACATGTTCAATCTTGAAATAATGGCCAGGTTTTAGAAAGTGGGAGGTGCGAACGGAGGAGTAGTTTGTTTTTTATTGCTAAAATGAAAAAAGTTGCTTGAATGAGCAAGTTGCTCAGATTTCTCTGCTGCTTTCTTCCCAGATGGCCAAAGGGAGAGAGCACTTTTGCTGAAGAAAGGAATGAATGAAAAGGACACCTCTGCATCCAGTTATTTATAGGATGATAATTGGTGATGGGGTTGGAGTTTTAAAATGTTTCCATGTGAACATTTTGCAATTTGCTTTACCTGCCTTTTCTGTGGTATTAAACACGTTGCTTAATTCCTATTTTCATTTTGAATTGGCAGATTTCTTCATAAAAGGTCAGATAGTTGACCACACAGGTCTCTGTCATGTATTCTTTGTTTCTCTCTTTTTTAAACAATACTTTAAAAACGCAAAAACTCATTTTACTTTACAGGTTGTATAGAAACGGACTGTGGGTGAGATTTGGCTGGCACACTGTAGTTGGCCAGCTCATGCCTTAGAGAAACATGATGGGGATATCCTGGGTGGGCGTGCGTGTCAGTTAGGCCAGCATGATTTCCCTCTTCTGCTTGCTTTGTTCTCTTCTGGTCACTGGCTGTCTCAGGAGCTAGTCCCTGGAGCCCCGCTCTCCTGTGTGATGTAATGGTGTGAAATGGTGTTTCCAGTGGAAGGCCTGCAGGGGTAAATGCTGTCTCTAATTAACCTGTTCATTTAGTGCCATTATCCTTTATCTTGAATGCAATTCTGCTCTGGGAGGATAAGGAAAGTGCTTAATTATAGTAACAGTTTCACATTGTCTTTGTTTGCATGATGAAGTACAAAAAGCCCAGGAGATGAAGCTGTCAGTCAGTCAGTGTCTTTGGGAGACTCTTGGTTTTTTGCGTTTAATAATCATGCTCTGTTATTGAGTGTTGTTGAATGAAACCTCAGGTCACAGTCTTTGTCAACGATCTGACCCAAGACATCTGGCCTGTGTAAGTTACAGCGAATGTCCACAAACTGGATAATATCACCGGCAAATTGTGGCTTCACTGGTGCCTGTTTATTTGCTTTTTGCCTCAATTAGAGTACTTTGGATTGTTATTTGTCTTTTTAGTGTGTTTTCTATCTCCCTAATTGCATGTTAAGTACCTGTAGTCCAGGGAATGTGCCCCATACTTACTTGAAGCCTAAAGTCTTTTGGAATACCATCACAATATTTTTATAGCACTTTTTTTATTAACCACAATAAAAAATGTCCTATAAAAACATTGTAGAGATCCTCATATTCACTCTGAGGAGCCAAAGTCAGCTGAATGGTGTTTGGGTTTCAAACAAACATATATATATAGTGATATATACATATATAGTGATATATATATTATATATAGTGATATATATATCACAATAAAAACATGGTATAAAATATTATAATTGTTAAAATGGTAAACCATTTATATACATTTAAATAGTTTATGATTAAACTATTTAAAGTCATAAAATGGTTTATCATTTTAACAATTTTTAAGTGTATAGCTTAGTGGCATTAAGTACATTTGCATTGTTGTACAGCCATTACCACTATTCATTTCCGGAACATTTTTCTTCTTCCCAAAGTGAAACTTCCGTGTTCATTAAACAATAACTCTCCATTCTTCCTTCCCCAACCCGGCCAACCAGCATTCTCCGGTCTGCCTCTATGAATTTGACTACTCTAGGTATCTCATAAAAGTAGAAACAAATAGTATTTGTCCTTTTGTGTCTGGCTTATTTCACTTAGCATAATGTCTTTAAGGTCCATCCATATTGGCAGCATGGGTCAGCATTTCCTTCCTTCTTAAGGCTGAATAGTATTCCATTGTATGGATATGCCACATTTTACCTATTCACTTATGAATGGACACTTGGGTTGCTTTCACATTTTCTCTATTGTGAATAATGCTGCTGTGAACTTGTCTAAGTCCTGCTTTAATTTCGTTTATGCATACTCAGAAGTGGCTATTGAAATATTTTTGCATCTGCCAATGTAACAACTTTTAAGCTCTGTGGAACTTTAAATATTCTTACTATTCTTTCCTATGTTATCTGCCTATAGTAAAATAAATTTTGTAATAAAGAATTCAGTTATTAGCTATGATGCACAAAAAGATCTATGAGAAAAAGCATGTATTCAGCCTATATACCAGGCACTGAGATTAGCTCTTTATGTGAATTAATTTACTTAAGGCCCACAGAATATGTTATCTCTGTGCTACAGACAAGGAAATAAAGGCTTAGAGAGGTTAAGAAACTTACTTACGTTCACACAGCTAGTATGTGGCAGACAGGGTTCTACTTCAGAAACCCTATTTGTAGATACCATGAAGCTATTCAGAAAAGTGGATTACATCTATATTCCTCATTACATTCCCAGCATGGTTAGCAGAAGGCTTATTATTTTCCATTGCATTATGTCACTTTTAAATTTCAAAATCAAATTATATAAAATAACATGTAAAATTCTTTGAAAGCTTTAAAAGGGCTATACACATGTAGAGTATTAACAGTAAATCTACTGATGGACAAATGTTAAAAGCTGTAAGTATATGATTCAGAAACCATCTAAGAATTTTAAACTGTGGTCTGATTATTATAGAAGCTTACTGGAGCCTATCCTTGTGATTTGTTAGAACATTGTTTCAAATCCATTTTATTCATATCTCTTCCAATTCTTATTAAGACTAGCAGTACTGTTATGAATTTCATGACTTTTTTTGAGTTAAGTTGCTGGATATAAGCCTGGTTATCATATAATGTCCTTTACCACCTGTAGTCACTTTGGGATAGGTACTGTGCCCTCAACCATCTTTGAAATCCTACAACTCCTAGGCTAGGTTTAGATGCCAAATAGCAAAAGAACTATCATGTTGAAAAACTATTATTAGGCTGGGCACGGTGGCTCACGCCTGTAATCCCAGCACTTTGGGAGGCTGAGGCAGGCGGATCACTTGCGGTAGGAGTTCTAGACCGGCCTGGCCAACATGGTGAAACCCCGTCTCTACTAAAAAACACAAAAATTAGCAGGGCGTGGTGGCGTGCACCTGTAATCCTCAGAAGGCTGAGGTGTGACGATCACTTGAACCTGGTAAGCAGAGGTTTCAGTGAGCCGAAATTGCGCCACTGCACTCCAGCCTGGGTGACAGAGTGAGCATCCGTCTCAAAAAAAAAGAAAAAAGAAAAACTATCATTAGACTTAATTTGTGTCATTTCAGAGGACAAAATTGAGGCCATTCTGTGTGTGTAGGTTCTGGAAGGAGACATTTCAGTGCAGAATAAAAGATGTAGTTGTAGCTTGGTAGACTGACTGCCTTGAAAATTAGTAAATTGTCAACGGAAATATTCAAACACGGTCTAGAAAATCCTCTCGACAAGGAAGTAAAGAGGATTCCTACACTAAAGGACTGAATTTATGAATCTTCAGACTTGGTCTATTATGACATTTACTTCAAGTGTTCTAAGAACTTCCCCTTTACCATTGTCTTATGTAGTATTGTTTTCTTCAGCAAAAGACAGGAGCTAAGAGTTTTTGGATGGCTTATTTGTTGTACCAGAGGCAAGTAACTGTGCTGGGTTGGAATGACTTAGAAGTAGAAAATATTTTGATCAGGTGCAAATCATGGTCAGGAAGACAACAGGGTCAACTTTTTAAACCCAGATTCTCCAGGGTGTGGACACATCATGTACAAAACATGACTGATACTAAGCAAAGGGTCTGGAGTGGTTTGATCAATATATATTGATTATTTGATTTATTGACTTTGCTGCAGTCTTCTTGGAGCTCTTCAGCATTCAGTACTATAAAACTCACTTTCATTGTAACATTTGACTTCAGCAAGGACTTAGGTATTTGGGACAAATGACATTCTCTCCTCTTTTCTGATTGATGTGGCTCTGGGATCAAACGAAGTTAGTGCAAATACCGGAATATTTGCTCAAATCGAGACCAAAAGGGCTTAAAATTCAGTGCAGGTAGAATTGTTTGTTAAAGTATCAGGACAGACTTTGGTAATTTCAGCTGCATGTGTTGGTTCTTATTTCATTTTGGTAGAAATTGAGTACTGGAGACTGCCTGGAAGCCAGCCTCCAGCATTGACGTCTGACAGTAACCGCAAAAGCAGTCCCCCTTTCCACTGGCAGAGCCAGGACCACGTCCATGGCTGTGATCTCAGGGGAGGGCTCCAGTCCACAGCCTGGGTTTATGACTGAGAAGCCTGCTTCTTGTAAGGTGGGGAAAACAGAGCCACACTGACCCCACAGAATTTGAACTTGGAGAAACTGTCGAATCCAAAGGACCCATCAAGGCCAGGGACAACGCCTAGTCTGAACTGGCGACCGTGGGCTTTTTCAGAGCCAGGTGTCAGAAATGGGTAAATATCAAATTGTATCTGATTAAAAACAGGAGGGAGCAGAGCTCCCCTTACTCACTGAGGAGCCAAAATCAGCTGAATGGTGTTTGGGTCCAAATAATTCAAAAGCCACAGTCTCATGACCCAACCAAAGAAATATTCAAAACTAGCCTGAAATAGAAGAGCATGTTTTCAGAAATATGCTATCAAACACATTTATCTTTATGAATTAAGTAGTTTTCTCTTCAAATGGCCAGATATCCATTAACATAGAAAATTATAGGATAAATACCTCTTATGGAGATGGTCAGATTCATGATTTCATTCAAGTTAAAAAATTGGCAATGATACTGTATAAATAAAATTTGGTCTCATCCAACACTTTTGATTGTATTTGTCTATTACCTGGGTAAAACACTGAAATAGGAGGATGAAATAATACTAAGAATAACATTATAATTATATATTTGAAAATTACTGATTGTATAGCTATTTTACCAATGAGATATTGACGAGATAAAGAAGAGGGATAATGATAGCCCAAGTGGATTTCCCAATAATGCAACAGTGAAGAAATCAAAATCCAGTCAACATGGACATGTCTTATATCTTGATTGGAAGGTAGATAATACAGTACATACATTTGTCAAAACTCAACCAACTGTACACTTTAGAGCTGTGCGTTTTCCTGTGTACAAACTCTACTTCAAGGAAAAAGTCAAATCACCTTATTTCTGGAGCTACAATTTATGAGAAAGTACAACATTAAGCAAGCCTTGGGAGAAAAATTTCCCAGCATTCAGGAAACTTGCAAATCATTTGTTAGCCCTAGACACAAATGTAAGAAAATTTTAATAATAAAAATTGAGTCAATGATGAGGGATTTGAAGATTGTTAATATTGTGGACCTAAATGGAGCCTCTATGATCATTAACCCTCCAGTTACAAATATGGTAAAACAGAGATAAAGAAAAGTGTAGGAAATTTTCCAAAGAAAATCAGAGGCAGAATTTGACTAGATGGCAGGATGATAAGCTTAAAGCTCCTCCTTTCTCCTTTGTCACATTGACTTCCTCCTCCTCCTACCGGCTAAATATTCTCAAGGGTCTGTTTTCAGCTCTCTTTACCTTTATTTTTATGTTGCACTCCCATTGATCCTTTAATTTCAGAGTTGTCATTTCTTTCTTCAGTCAGCAAACACTTTTTGAGTGTATACCATATATTAAGCACTGTTTTATAGGTGGGTGATAGGTGATACACAACTAAACCAGAAAGACTAAAAGTCTTCACTCACAGAGCTTATTTTCTTTTTTTTTTTTTTTTTTTTTTTTTTTTTTTTTGAGACGGAGTCTCGCTCTGTCGCCCGGGCTGGAGTGCAGTGGCCGGATCTCAGCTCACTGCAAGCTCCGCCTCCCGGGTTTACGCCATTCTCCTGCCTCAGCCTCCCAAGTAGCTGGGACTACAGGCGCCCGCCACCTCGCCCGGCTAGTTTTTTGTATTTTTTTTAGTAGAGACGGGGTTTCACCATGTTAGCCAGGATGGTCTCGATCTCCTGACCTCGTGATCCGCCCGTCTCGGCCTCCCAAAGTGCTGGGATTACAGGCTTGAGCCACCGCGCCTGGCCCACAGAGCTTATTTTCTACTAATGTCTATGCACCTGGAAGGCAGATACTGATTTCTGGAACAAGTATTCTCAGCAGTCCAGACACCACTGCCCTACAACTTCCCTTGCATATCATGACAGCATCTCAAGCTCAAGGTGTCTGTGATCTCCTCTCTAAATCATCTCCTCCTATTTTCCCCGGTCTGAAGATCATCGTTGGCTGTCCTTGTTGAATCTCTAGGTCAACCAATTTGAGAAACTCTAAACTCTTCCAAACTGACTTTTTCTTAGATCTGTTCAGAATCTCCATGTTTCCTCACTTCTTTGTAATGTCCAGTAGCTTTCTAACTCACGTGTCTACTAGAGTCCCCAACTCTGATGTGCCCTACATATCACTGCCTGGCTAATTTTCCTAAAGCACACCTCCTATACCAACTTTTTCCCAAACACGCACACACACTCTTTTCCTTTTATTTAATCTGCCTTTCAAATTAAATGGAAATTCCTCTATCTGGCAGTAAAGACTATTGAAACCATGGCTCCACCCTGCCTTTCAAATCTGACTTCTCCACTTCAGGTACCTGCACCTACTCCAGCCAAAGTGGATTCTTGTATGCTCCTTTGGCAGGCCCTAGTTCTCTACCACTCTGCCTCTGCTCATTGTGTTTCTATCTGGACTCGTTATGCAGATTTGCCCCACTCTGTACTCATCATCAACCTCTGTGTACAACTCACTCACTGTCTAAGACTCCTTTCTCATTCTGATCGGCATGATTTTCCTTCATTTGACTGTAGTCATCGCTCAGTGCATTGCATTATAGTCATTCTCTTCCTTTTTTACTAAAACAACATGATGGATTCTCATAAAATGATACATCCTTATTGAAAAAAAATTAAAGTATACAGAAGAGTAATAAAAGTAAAAACCATCTGAGGCTGCGTCACCCAGAGATAACTGTTTTTGGACATCCCTTCAGATGTTTCTTTGTATGTATACACAATTTATGAAGTCTATATATTTTTCCAAAACTGAGATCAAATTCTGCCTTTTTCATGTTGATATATTCTGATGCTCTTTTAATGTTGATCAATAGAAAACTAAAGTATAATTTGCAGTGGCTGCAAGCTATCTCATCATTTGGCTTTACCATAATTTTTTGCTTTTTGTTGTTGTTGATTTTTTTTTTTTTAAACTTGTGTTCCTCCCAGCAGAAGATGTGGGGAGGAGGTGCTTAGCATGTGTTCTGCCCATGTCTCGTAAAATGCAAGTGAGCAGTCTGTCGTGGTCCTTGACAGGGACTGTTTGTGACATATCACTCCATGTGATTTGGGACCTGGGAAAATGTTTCGAGATCTTGGGAACACGTTAGAGAGGATTGGCCTAAAGTCCCATAGTAAAGTTTTAGCCTTTAAAAAAACAATTATTACTGCTTTGAACAGCCTTATGCCCTCATTGCCTGTAAGAAAGCCATTCATTATTTCTTGTTACATAATCTGTAGAGAGCTTATTCACTTAGAAAGCAATGTATTCATCATAGCTTCTATCTTATGAGTAGCTAAAAGCAGGATCTGTTCTGCATCTTTGAGGCATTCTTCGCAGCACAGACCTCATGCTATCACTAATTAGCCAGAGCATTCCTAGCCAAAAATCCCAGTGCCTGTCCTCGACAAAAAAGTCTGTTTTTCCACAGTAAGGGTAAAACCTGCCTCTCTGTCTAGGGACATCTCCATAGGACAAGCAAAAGTAGGGTGGTGGTGAGCTCTCAGATCAGCCAGCACGGTGAAACAGACTGCAGCCTCTTAGGTGACTTACTGTTTGCTGCCTCCCTTTCTCTGTAAAGTGGGATCTCCCTTAGACGATACCTTTGTCCTCTGACAGAATACCTAACCACCATGAGACAAGCCACTTCTGCATTATTCTGAACATTGTTCCTTTCCATTCCCCATTTCTGGCTTCCCCATTTCTGGCTTCCCCTAGCCAACTTCCAGCCACTTGCGTTAATGATGAATGCGATTGGCAGTCTATGCTAGTCCATTAGAGAAAAGAAAGAAAGAAAGAAAAACCATGAGATTGTTAGCTTGTCACTGGGAAGTGAGGCTTGACGGGAACATCCCCTCTGTCCCTCCCCACTGCCCCTCCTGCGGTGTGCCTGTGATCTGTGCGCATGCGCTCATGGTTGCCCGTGTTCCATGGCTCTGCCATTTGCTCAGTGGGGGGACGTTTTCTTAGCTGAGCAGTGCACTACTCTGCCTGAGGGATTGAGAACATATTGCTTGGCAGGTGGGCCTACTCAGACGCACTGACTGTTGTTTCAGCACTGACAGGGAACATACATCATGCAGGCCCATTATGCCAGCATAAATCCATGGTAACCTGTTCAAAGGGCTGCAACCAGCAAACAACGTGTTTGGGTCTTAATAGGTGATATTTTTGAAACATATAATTGGGATCTGAGAAGTAATTCTGGGTGACAAGCCACTCCTTCTGCCATCCTAACAGAAGCTGGGCCTACAGCAAAATACCACTCCTGTCATGCTGCACAAAGATGACTGCCATTCCAGCTCAGCTCCAGGCTGCTGTGCACAGCACCAACGGTGCCAAGAGCTTGTCTGTGCAGGGAAAAGAGCCCTCAGGTTTGAGGGTTTTCCTTTGTGCCTTGGTGCTCTGGACTGCTGGCAAAAGGAGCTCCTAGGATTGTTGACAGACAATGTCGGAGCCTCTTTATTCAGCCTACTATTACGAGTTTGAAAGTGATCTAGAGTTTGTTTGGTGGTGGGTAGTGGACAGATAATCCTCAAAGCCGAGGGTTCTGATCTTTGTCATGAAGAGAAGCTATCTTTCTTTTCCCCCACTGGCCTCCACTAGGCGAATGAGATATTAATAAAGTCCTTGAACCGAGTGTGAAGGGGCTTGGTATCAGTAGCCTTGCTGGCTGCTTCCCTACACAGAAGCCAGACTTGTGGTGCCAGCAACTTGGAGATATAGTGGGTAAAGGTTGGCACAGCTCTGGTCACAGAGAACACTTTTTCCCTGCATTTCTAGGACGAGGAGGTGAATGATTAGTTTATATGGGTTGCCATGCATTGGAGTCATGATACAGTTCCCTTATGACACACGTGCTCCATGACTCATGTTCTGCATTCCTATTGTGCAGACTCTCACAAGATGCACCTCACTGCACATAATCATCCGTTGCTTTCTGCTTATCCACTAAACTGTGTTCTCCCTAAAGACAAGTACCATAGCTTATTTGTACATAGCTGAGTGCTGGTTTCATGGGAGACACAGAAGGACTGAATAAAGGAAGATGTTCATTCATAAAAAGAAAAGCCACAAGGAGGTCATTGTGGAGTTGTTGACTTTTTTTGTCTTCTTTATTTCTAAGAAATCATAACATGGGTATTTCAGTATGACTTGCCAATTAAATTATAGCTGGGTGGCAATATTGTATTATTTAGCTCTCATTCTGCCACACAATTAAACCAGTATCAGCACAGCCCGATATGCATGCTACAGCATCTGTACTTTTCTTTTGCTACAATAGAAGTAGTTTCCTTAAGGCAAATTAGAAAATAATCTCGTGAGACCAAGGACTTTATAAAGCATAAGGACCAAGGAGGGCCAGGTGTGCACCTACCGTCCCAGCCACTCTGGAGGCTAAGGTGGGAAGATCACCTGAGCCCAGGAGTTGGAGGCTGCAGTGAGCTATGATGGCACCACTGCACTCCAGCCTGGGCAACACTGTCTCTAAAAATAGAAAATAAAATTTTAAGGACCAAAGAGAAGACTGTTATGATGTGAACAGTAGCAGTCAATATTTAGAAAAGTTGTGTTTCTGATAGCCTGGCACAGAATGGTGATTATGAGAGATATGGGCTGTGTCACACTGGAGCAATGGCCCAGCTACCCCTCCACCAGTTTCACCACTTTCTTGTGTTTCTACTCAACAGTATGGTTAGTTATGACACAGAGATTTGCCAACCCAGCTTTCATAGCAACATAGACTTTGGTCTTCTGTCCCCAGATATTCTAGTTACAAGGCCTATACAGGAGCCTGGGATTACACTTTGAAAATGCTTTTCAGGTGGCTTAGATGCAGCCAGTCTGTGGACTCTGGTTTGGGAAGCACTGATTAGAAGAATACAATACTGAGAAGCCCAGTAGTTCCCTCAGTCTTACCGCTGCCATGTGTCCTCTATATATCTTTCCTGGACCATCTGTCTAAAAATGCCTGATGTCTTAGACAGAGGCTCTGATGAGCCTTAAGAGCTCCTTGCAAGACATAAAACCAAGAGGCTTTTTGATATGGAAGGGAAATATAATTTAGTATATCTCCATGTCCATCATCAGTTCTACCTCTGAAATATTTTTTAAAAACACCTTTATTGAAGTACGATTCACTCATCATGAAGTTCATCCTCATAAAGTATACAATTTATTGATTTTTGGTATATTGACAGCCATTTAGTAAATTGTACAACCATCACCACTATCTAATTCTAGAACATTTTCATCAACTAAAAATAAACCCCAGACTCATTCCCTCCTACCCAGGCCCTGGCAATCACTAATCTACTATCTCTGTGGATTTGCCTATTCTGAACATTTTTTCTCAGATATCCTAAACTGACTGAACATAAGTCCAGTTGTATCTGCAAATGTCTTTAAAAATATTTTTTTCTAATATTCCATTGAGGGTTGCTGGTTCTTACATCTTTCATGGTCAGAAAGGCTTCATTTATCTCTAACTTTTACCTATATTACCCTTCTGTAACGTTAACTCATTATCCCTTGTCTTCTCTGCCTCTCTCTCATCGTTTCACCAACACTCAAATTCTTTATAAATTCAAACATTATCATCAAGTCACCCCCCGACTTTTCTGTAGGATGAATGAACTGAACAGTCCTATGCACCTTCCCAGATTTACCCAATACTTCCTCCTATTTCTTCTTATTTAAATAACCAAGTGTTCACCCTTTTCTCTAACGTGGATGCCTTCGTTTGTGCCCTTTTTTTTCTCTTTCTCATGCCCTAGAACCTGCCTTTGGACTGCGTCTTCATTTTCTTTCTTCAACCTACAGTAATACTCCACATTCACGCTTTTAAAAAATTGCCTCTATCCTGCTGCCTCGTCAAGATACCATTATCTTTTTCTCATTCTCTTCACTGCCAACCCTTTTGAAAGCACAGTTTGCTCTCTCTGTTGGTGCTTCTTTTCCACTCACTCCCATTTCACTTCTAGCAGCCATGACTCTGCTCCCATTACTTTACAGAAATGTCTCTCCTTGTAGTTCATGGCATCAAGCCCAGTACCCTTCCCTGACCCCATTCCCTGAGACCTCTAGGTAACCTGGAGCTCAGTTGACTATTCCTCCATCTTGAAACACTCTTTTTCCTTTGGCTTCTCTGGCACTCCACATTATCCAGCTACTTTTGGCTCCAGTGTTTAGTGCCTTCCCAAATATGGGTGCCCACTCTTTTATCTGTCTATTTTCTCCCTTTCCAGCCTCATAACACCATCTGGCTCCTAACTATGTGGATAACTTCCAAAACTATCTTCACCACTTGGATGTCCTGCCAGCTCTTTAGACTCATTACCCAAAACAGAACTCAAACTCAGGCTTTCCATCTTTCCTAATGTTGGCCATAATGTGACCCAAGGTTGAAAATTTGACTTTTTTGTTTCTTTCTCTATCACCTCCTTGGTTGCCAGGATGACAAGCCATCATGTATGTAATAGCTGTTTTATTCTGTTGAAGCTCTATTTCTTCATCCATCGTCTCTACTTCTCAGTGTCATTGTCCAGGTCCAGGCCTTCATTGGCTCTCATCTGGACTATCACCAGACCATTCAATCACTGCGCATTCCATCTTCTACATTATGCCCAGATAGTAGTCCTCCTTCAACACTTAATACATATGTCATATCCCTAGGCGGCACTCTTTCAAATTCTTCTAAGCCTACTGAATACATCTTTAACGCCTTATCCTAAGTTACAAGGCCTTCTATATTATTTTCCATTCCTTCATATTCTCTATGTTCTGTCCTAAGCAAAACACTGATCATTCTTTCACCTCCACAATTTCTCATTTACAGAATCTTTCTTGTCCTGTGTTCTTTTATCTAAAAGGATGTCCTTTATTTCTACCAACGGATGATTCTATGTGTTGAAATCCTCTCATCCTTCAAATTATTTCTCTTCCTTGAAATCTTAGAACAGTATTTCTCTCTCCTTTGAATTTCCCAAATTGTATGAGGAGGCAGGGGTGTGGGGAGTAGGAAAGGACATTTAGCACTTCGTCTTGTATTTCCATTATTTATGTGCTTGTCTTATCCAGTTCCACAGAAAGTAGGAGCCTTGCATTTTCATTGTTATAACTCCTGTGACCGCTGATAAAGTATCTTAAATATACTGTATCCTGAATAAATGTTTCTTCAGTGAATGAATTTTTTAACTTCTATAAAATATAGAAGATGTAAAAAACTAAACTTGTAGATGACAGGCTTTATGTCAGTGTCAAGAGAGTTCTCAGTAGTTTCCACACTATTATTATTTTCAATCAATCTAGGTACAAGGTTGAGGTGAAAGAAACTTGAGAGAATTGTAGCAAACCTGCCATCATCTTCATATTGTAATGCCTTTGCATTTGCATAATATTTTATACCATTACAAGGTACTTTCACGTCTTCTCTGACCCTCTCTATACTTATTTCAGGTTATCATAATATCCATTTCATAATGAGGAAAATGTATTCTGGGCAGTTTCAATTACTTAATTAACTAATGTCAGGTTATTGATTAGGGGCAGACCTGGACAAAGGGACCTGTTGACTGTCTTTAAATATTTGAAGAACTATCATGTCAAAGAAAATTAAATCTTACTTTTTTTATTCTTTATTTCCTCAGAGGACTAGAACAAGTACAAGCAAATTCAAACTCAATGAGGAGATAAACAGTTTAACTATCAGATCCACTTCAAGATGATATTGGCTGCCTCTGTTGTTCAACCCAGGGAGAGCAAGCTGGCCAACCAGATAGAGGATGGTTGGCCGGAAAGAGCCTCCCAAAAAGTATAGGTTAACCAAGCTCCCTTCTAATTCTGCAATTTTGACTTTTTTTTTTTTAGGTCAGCACTGTGTTACTACCCTGCATAATCTAAGTTTTGATTTCTGTCTTTTTTTAGAACTCAATGCTAAGCAAATTTAGCGACAGTGTGGTCTGGGTCCTAGATTTTTTATGAGATGGCAACTCTACCTTATCCTACCTACTCCTTGTAACTGGTATTGGACCACCTACAGGTGGGAATCTAAAAGAATATATTTCCACCCAATCCTTCAGTGCCTAGAGCTGCCAGCCCAGTGGGGGAAAAAAATGAAGTTTTCAGAAAATCTCACAGGTGCCATCATCACATGTAGCCAGCCCAATCTGGCAACTCCAGAAACCTGTCTGGTATTATGGCCATGGTAGGCAAGCCTAGCGTTCTCTCAGAATATGCCACTCTCTCATTCTGTTGGAAGGGGATGGGTGACTCTAATGAGCTCCAAACTTTTCCTTGAAATGGGGAGTTGCCTAAAAAGGCAACTGCCTCCAAACAGCCAAGTGGAAATTATGATATTTCACTGAACTCAGAACCAAATCTGCCTTTTTTTTTTTTTCTTTATAGAAACATTTTATGTGCCATGTGCCTTGGGAGCCAAAAAGAAATCATACTTTGGCTCCCTGTTCCACTTTGCTAAGCTCAGATACTGTAAATACCCTCCTCTCCTCTCATAACGTTAAATTTTTCATGAATTCATCATAAAGGAGCCACTTTGTAGGTTTGGCTGGTACCAGTGAAAGACTTCATTTTCTATTTCACAGTAACTTTTCAGTGCAAAAAAAAATTATGGGTGTAATGTTGAAAGACTAGAATTATTCATCAAGTCTTCACTGCCTGCAAATGAAGAGAATTTTTCTAAAGCCTATCTGGAAGAATGCAGACACAGACACGCATATTTTAGATGGTGCTTCATCTCTACCATAGCCACCTTATCTTTCTGAGAGGAGTCAGGAGTAAGAGAGGACATGTGCTTTCTTATTGTTTTGTGGATTCATTCAAGAGTCCACACCAGCTCACACATTTCCCCCTTACCTTCCAGTGTACCTAGAACTCACCAAAGCACTGAAGAAGAGAATATTTCTTTGAATTATGCATTGATAGAAGTACCAGTAGCTTTGTATGATAAAATGCAATGGTTCTCAGACTTTGACATGCATCCGAATCCTCTGGTGGGCTTATTAAAACACATGCAAGGCCTCATGCCAAGATTTTCTGCTTCAGTAGATCTCAGTTGAGGCCCAGGAATGTGCCTTTTTAGAAAGGTGGTGGTGCTAATGCTGCTTGTACAAGGAGAACAGTTTGAGGAACACTAACATAATGAAGAGAATTTAGAAATCAGGAAACCTTGGTTTTAGTCCTGAGTCATCTGCCAATGATGGATCTATGGACAAGTTCCTGGGCCTCAAGAGTAGTGACTCCTGTGCTACGTGAACTAGTGTTACTTTGAGAATAAAACCTGAGGGTGTGCAAGAGAACACTCAGCACACAAGAGTCTAGAGGGACTTGAAACATTATAATTACTAGCGTGAGGAGAGTTGAAGGAAAACAAATGGAAGAAGTTTTAAGATTCAGTCATCCTGTCAAGTCCAGGCAGAGAATGGCCGGCACTTAACTGCTATGCTAAGAAGGGGCCAGCGAAGATGGGAAGATTTTAGGTAGTTCCCCTATTCTGTGACCTGGCTCTGAAAAAGTCAGATACCCTGCTTTATTCATATTCCATATGATGTAGCTGGGCTGTGTTAGAGCAGTGATCCTCAAACTTGCCTGTGATTCAGAATTAACCTGGGACATTAGGTAAATACACAGAGGCCCAAGCTCTTTCCTACTTCAAGGAGCCTGGGCCTTGGGGTGATTCTAATACACTCCAAAGTTTGAGAATGACCGAATCTGTGCTGATTAACTGTAAAACCATATCCTGTCAACCTGTAAAGGAACTGAATGCCCTAGACAGTATTCTCAACCTTGTCTGCACATTGGAATCCCCTGCAAAGCTTTGAGATCCCATGCGTACGGGCCACCATCCAGTCCCATTGTATCCGAGTCTCTGGGGGTGGGGCCCTGGTATCAGTACCTTCCTACAGCGCCTCAGTAATTCGCATTTGCTGCCAAGGCCAAGAAGCAAGCACTGACTCAGAAAGAGTCCCCTGTCATTGTCCTCAGCAAATACGTTTTGTTTGTGTTTTGTTGGCTTGTCTCTTTCCCATATCATGTGGTGAGAATATTGAGGCCATCTCTTTGTGTCCAGGAACCAACACAGTGCCTCACTCTGTGCGATAGGTACTCGGAACATGTTGGTTATTCGAATGAATATTTCAAGGTCTTTGAATGTTGAATGAATGAATATACAAATAAAATACAACAAAACTCACCCCAGAAATCCCCTACATTTAACTGTTTTCTGTAAGCACAACCCATTGTGGAGTTCAGGCCCTCACAATAAGAGAGTATTTATTGAATAATTTGCAGAATCACAATCACAGAATATCTGTTGAATAATCTGTAGAACTGTTATCAACCCCAACTATACTTACTCTTCCAGGTGAGATGAGGAGTCAGGGAAACATTTGCCTTGCAGAGTATTAAGAATGCTTAAAAATAAAATAACAATAAAATAAAAGTAAGCAAATTAACAACATACTTGACACCTACTACGTAGCATACATTTTCATGTGTTCTCACTGAATCTTCACAGCAAGCTTGCATTCTCTCTGTTTTTTTCTGAGGGAAGAAACGACAAAAGCGAATCACCGATGTTGGGAAGCACAAGGGAGTTAGTTGGGCCCCAGAGCTTGAGTTCTTTTCCAGTATTTGTTTATCTGCTGCCATTCAGAGCTTCCCTAACCACACCTGCTGCTTCCCTGACCTGCTCCTGCATGGCTCACCAATGGATCCTAGCCACGCCAGCCCCCCCAGAGAGCTTCCTAACTCTTCCAGTGAAGTTTCCCCTGGGAAATTCTCACTGGCCCATGATTTGATTGCCTGACCGCCTTCAAAACTGGTTAGATACCTCATAGTATGCTATGCTAACCATATTAAAAAGCTTATTCTTATAGCTTGGCAATGGTTTCTTTATATGACTGTTCTTTGCCCTAGATAGAAGGCTTCTTGAGGGCAAGAATGGTTTCTTGCCTATCTTTATTTATATTCCCTTTGCCTAGCGTACTTTCTAGCCCATTGGAGAGACTCAGTTTTTTCTAAGGAATGAATGACAGCAGAAACTCATCCATGATGAGCAAGGACCTCCTGAAACATTTCAGCATGTGTGCATGTGTTGTGCTTCAGAATATTTTAGAAACATTTTCCAGATTTAATTGAGGCTTCTGGGAAGCCTTGCTGTGTTCTTCCTTGCAAAAAATAGAAGGTCGTTACCAGGAAGTCTCAGTGTACCATATTTATCTGGTGAGTTTTGAAAATACTGAGTAATGGGACTAATGACTCAACATAGTATTTTCCAAACTGTGAGGTAATCTTTGGACTTTGCAAGATTATTATATTAAGTGTACTTTTTAGTCTGTCAGTAAAAAATAAAAAGCCTGTATTTTCACATTAGAATTCAAAGAACATCTGCTGCGTATTGTAAATAACATATTTTGAAAACCAACTGATGCATACTCAGCCTGCCTCCGCATGCTAACTATAGCAGGTCCTTAAGATAAGATTCAGTTTGCCATTGGTACCGCTCTTGCTTTGACATTCCACTGTTTGGTGAACCACCGTTTTCCAGAAATCTTTAGACACCATTCAACCCTCTAAACAAACTCAGTACGGTGAGGTTTTCAGCTTCCTGTTTTCTAGTGGGATTAGAAAGGGACCTTATTCCTAGATGATGATGTGTTTTTCAAGGAGTTAAACTTAGGTTTTCTACTGGGGCCATTTCTTAACCCCAAGGACATGGGTCCTCTGGCTGGAAGCTCAGCTCTTCCTGCCTAGCAGAGAGCCACCAGTTGCCACAGGCAACCAACCGCTCCCGACAGGAAGGGCAGTATTGATTTTGCTGGTCTGCCTGTAGGGGAGCCGGCCAAAGAGGAATGCTCAGAGGGGCTCCTCTGTCTGGGGTGTACATTTGCACAACAGCCCCATTCATGTCCTCCAGCCTGCATCTCACCTCCTCGGGAGACTGAAAAACTCAATCAGCTTTTCCCTTGTTCCTTCTCAGTTTGTCTTGTTAGCACTCTTTCTTACCAAGTAAGCACCATATGTCTTCTATGGGAACTTGTTTTCAGGAGATTCCCAGCGCATGTGTGCTGGCTGGGAAGAGAGGAATTGGTGTTTTGCTAACCAGCAGTGCTCGCCAGAGTGCCAGCTTTTGAGTCCTGCCCTTCCTGTTCATCTGCCCCATGGCTTGGTTTGTCCTGGACACAGTATTTCACTGGATCTTACTGGGGTCGCAGAAAATTGCCTGGCTTATGAGGGATTTTTCTGAACCAAAGAGAGAGCCTGTGTGGATGCCTCTCTATGGTTCCTCATTATCCTGGGTAGGCTGTGTCTCACAAGCACCTGTTCATTGATCTGGTCCTCTGTCCTTGTGGAGACGATAGCGCACACTGATTATAGGGACTCTTTGTGATGTTATTGGGCTTCCTTGCTCTTAGCCAGCCACCCATGCCAAAGCATGCGGCTGATATGTTCTGCTTTTGAAATAATTTCGTTTTTGTAACATGGAGCCCACCACCCCTCTTTCAACCTTTAATACCTGTCTTCTTTGAAAGCCAGCTTGTTGAGCATCCAATTTGTCTCTTTTCTTCTTCACTTTCCCCCTGGTTCCTTGCACTCAGGCTTTTATCAAAAACAGAGAGTGAGCCAATGACACCTCGTGGCAAGCAGCAGCGTGAAGCATTTTCTTCTTTCACCTCGACATCTTTTCGGCAAAGAAAAAGCAAGGGTTGGGAACCTGCTGTATTCACTTTGGCTTCTGCAGCTACCTCTTTTAAAACTGCTGGTTGTTATTGCCTGGTAGCTGTCTCCCTGAAGGTTTTACCAGTTGTTTTGAAAGGCTGGCTATTCCCTTGGGAATTCATCTTACATAGGCATAGGTGCATGTGTATGTATTTGTGTTCATATGCTATCAATTAGTAATGAAAAATCAGGCCAAGCCTCTTAGGCACTTTTTTTTCCCCTACAGATGAGTAGTCAGTGTTCATAATAATTGCCAAAACTTATTTCAAGTTTCCTGGGTGCCATGGTCTCATGTCATTCTTACAACAACTTTTTGAAGTAGTCTCCATTTTACAGAAGAGAACACTGATGCTTGACAGGTACCATAGTGGAGCTAAGACGTGAATGCAAGCATTCTGCCTTGAAAGCCCAGGCTTTTCACAAATTAACTGAATTGCCTGGGCCTGATATAGTATCTCTCAGTCACTCATTTGAACTTTGCCAACTGTAGTCCTAAATGCCCAGTGCTTATCCTTGGAAGGGCTAGATATCAGCAAACATGAGATGAGTGGAAAATAATCTTTGTTCTAAAGTTCTGAGGGGTAAGACACATTGCTACCAACATATGTGGCCTATTAGATAATGATTCTCAGGGGCATAGAGGAGCTTGACCCCTGTGGTTGGGAAGGTGGGGCAAGGACCAAGAGAGAGAGTGGGGGGGACAGTTCTGTTATAGCCCAAGGTGATAAAGGAGTTGTGATAATCACTGGATTGATAATCACTATCCTAGAACCATAGTGTTCCCGTAATCATAAAAGCTACTATTAGCCGGGTGTGGTGGCTTAATCCCAATGCTGTGGAGGCTAAGGTGAGAGGATCGCCTACAGCCAGGAGTTCGAGACCAACCTGGACAATATAACAAGACCCTTCTCTAAAAAAAATGCAAATAAATAAATAAATGTTTAAAAGCTACCAGTAAGTGAACATATACTATATTTCTGGCATTGAACTATATGCTTTCATTTAATCATTCTCATTACCCTATAAGGAAGATACTGCTATCTCATTTTACAGAGAAAAAAAAGTAGGTTCAGAGAGGTTATCCTGGCTCAAACTTGTCACATCTTAAGTGAAAACAAACTTAGACTTGAACCCAAATGTGTTTGTCTTCAGAGCCTATGCTCTATTCTTTCCTGATTATCAGTGTCTTTTTGCCCATTGTGCTATTTAATCAGAATCATTATCATGAGTAGCTCATCCAACTGATAAAGGAGGGAAACAAATGAATTTTGTATTTGTGGACCAGAGTATGTGATTAAGCTGAGTATGCAAAGATTTGTTCCCCTGGTCTCCTGGATGATCTTTTCACAAGTGGTCTCAGTCAGCTGCCATGTGCTTAACATAGGTTGAAAGTTAGTTGACACCTTTGCTTCACTGAGGATTGTTTCCAGAATTATCAGTGCTTAGTGACTTCGTAGATACATATAGATTTGGGAATGTGTTCCCAACTCTTTAGCTGTACAGATCTGGGAACTGCACTTAACTCTATTCAACCTCAGCTTTTCTATCTGAACATCATGTTAGGTAATTCCAAGATTTGTTTTAGCTCTCAATGATAATTGCTGTTTACCATCAAGCCTGTTTGTTTTACACATACAAACACTCTTAACCCACGAAGTATGTAGTTAATTGAGAAAGTTAAAGGAAAAAGTCATAAAGAAGAAAATATGCTATCTACACTTAATTTTTAAAAGTAGCTTTATTGTGGTGTGATTGACGTATGATAAGCTATATATATTTAAAGTGTACAGCTTAATAATCAAAGTACCCACTCATGACACCATCACCACAGTCAAGATAATGAATGTCTCCATTCATTACTCCACAGGTCCCCATGCTCCTTTGTGGTCCCTTCCTCCTGCCCATTCACCCAGCCCCTGCCACATGAACAAAAAAACAACTGCTCAGCTACCTGATCTACTTCCTGTCACTATGGATTACTATTCATGTTTAGAGTATTATATAACTGTGATCTTATACCATGTATACTTTTTGTGCTCTTGCATTCTGCATAATTATTTTGAAAAAAAAAATTTTTTTTGAAAGAAAGTCTCCTTCTGTCACCCAGGTTGGAGTACAGTGGCATGATCTCAGCTCACTGCAACCTCTACCTCCTGTGTTCAAGCCATCCTCCTGCCTCAGCCTCCAGAGTAGTTGGGATTACAGGTGCACACCACCACACCCAGCTAATGTTTGTATCTTTAGTGGAGATGGGGTTTTGCCATGTTGGCCAGGCTGGTCTCGAATTCCTGACCTCAAGTGATCGACCCACCGCTGATGCCCAACGTGTTGGGATTACAGGTGTGAGCCACTGCACCCAGCCTGTTTTGAGATTCATCTATATGGTTGCATGCATTGAGGCCATTTCTTTCTTTTGCTGAATAGTGGTCCATTGTATGGATATACCATAATTAATTTATCTTTTTACCTACTGATAGACATCTAGGTTGTTTACAATTTTTGGTTATTACAAGTAAAGCTGCTATGAACATTCACATGCAAGTCTTTGTATGGACATATATGTATTTGAACTTAAGGAAGTATCTAGGAGTAGAATGACTGGAACTGGTAGGTATATGTTTAATGTTTTACAAAAATGTCAAACTGTTTTCCAGAGTGGTTGTACTGTCTTACATTTCCACCAGCAGTGTATGAGAGTTCCAGCTCCTCACATCTTCACTAACACTTTGTATGTCTTTTCATTTTAGCCATTCTTTTTTTTTTTTTTTTTTTTTTTTTTTTTTTTTTTTTTTTTTTTTTGAGACAGAGTTTTGCTCTTGTTGCCCAAGCTGGAGTGCAGTGGCATGATCTCGGCTCACTGCAACCTTCACCTCCCAGGTTCAAGCGATTCTTCTGCCTCAGCCTCCCATGTAGCTGGGATTACAGACGTGCGCCATGACGTCCTGCTAAATTTTTGTATTTTTAGTAGAAATGGTATTTCACCATGTTAGCCAGGCTGGTCTCAAACTCCTGACCTCAGGTGATCCACCCGCCTCAGCCTCCCAAAGTGCTGGGATTACAGGCATAAGCCACCATGCCCAACCTCATTTTAGCCATTCTAATACGCATACACTGGTGTCTCCTTGTGGTTTTAATTTTTGTTTTTCTAATGACTAACGATATTGAGCGTATTTTCATGTGTTTGTTTTCCATATGTATGTCTTTTTGGGTAAACTTTCTATATAAATCTTTTGCCCATTTTTAACCTAGATTCTTTGTTTTCTTATTGTGAGTTTGAGATTATATATATGAAAAAATGTTGTTTAAGAAATAATCTAAAAGAAAAATAAATACAGCCTTTTATGTATTTATATATGTATACAACTCCTGATATATATGTATACACACATTCTGCAAAGATTTTCTCCTAGTTTATGGCTTAAAAGTATCTTTAACTGTTATAAGTTAAAGATAACAGTATCTTTCAAGGAGTAGAAATTTTTAATTTTGATGAAGCCCAATTAATTAATTTATGTATTGTGTTTTTGGTATTATATCTTTGCCTAACTCGAGGTTAAAAGATTTTCTCCTATGTTTTCTTATAGGAGTTGCACAATTTTAGTTTTTACATTTCAGTCTCCAGTTTCCGAGTTCATTTTTGTGTATAACGTGACTTCAGTTTTGTATATGGTACGAGGTATAGATTCAAGTTTTTTTGTTTGTTTGCTTATGGATATTAAAGTGTTCCAGCACTGCTTATTGAAAAGGTTATGCGTTATCTACTGCACTGCCTTTGAACTTCTGTTCAAATTCTGTTGTTCACATGTATGTGTTTACTTCTTCACCCTTTACTCAATTCCACTGATCTAATTTTCTGTCTTTATGCCAATACCACATCATGTGGTTACTACAGCTTTATGATATGCTTGAAATCAGGGAGTGTTAGCCTTCCAACTTCTTTTCAAAATTGTTTCGGTTATTGTAGGTTCATATATTTCCATATGAATTTTAGAATCAGCTTGTCAACTTGTATGGAATCTGTAGCTCACTCTGAGGAGATTTAATACCTTATTATTGAGTCAAACCGTGAACAAAGTACTTTTTCATTTGTTTAGATCTTCTTTCAGTTGTCTTAGCAATATTTTGTATTTTTTAATGCACAGGTCTTTCACACTTTTTTGAGTGATCCCTAGTTTTTTATATTTTTTGATGTTATTATAAATGATACATTTTTAAAATTTAGATTTTTGATTGTTGCTAGTACAGTTTATTTTTGTATATTGATGTTAAATTATGATAAATGCACATACTATTATAGTTCTAGTAGCTTTTTTAATAGATTCTCTTTGATGTTTCTACATAGATAGTTATTATGCCTGCAAATAAAGACAGTTTAAGTCTTCCTTTTCAATCTGGATTACTATTTCTTTTCCTTGTTGATTACACTGTTAGAACCTCCAAAACAGTATTTAATAGAGGTGAGAGTGGATATTTCTGATCTTAGGGCAAAAGCATTCAATTGTTCACCATAAGTATGATGTTTCCTTTGGAATTTTCATATATAGTCATTTTCAGTTTGAGAAAGTTCTTTTCTAATCCTGGTTTTCTGAGAGTTTTTGTCAGGAATGAATGTTCGATTTTTTTGTTTGTTTTGGTGCTTTTTCTGCAACTATCAAGACAATCATATGGTCTTTCTTTTTTGTTTTCTTTTTGAGACAGGGTCTTGCTCTGCCACCCAGGCTGGAATGCAGTAGTGCAATCATAGCTCACTGCCTCCTTGAACTCCTGGGCTCAAGTGATTCTCTTGCCTCAGCCTCTCCAACAGTTGGGACCACAGGCATGCACCACTATGCCTGGCTGATTTTTTTTTTTCTTTCCTTTTTGTAGGAACACGTTCTCCCTAGGTTGCCCAGCCTGGTCTCAAACCCCAGGATTCAAGCGATCCTCCTACCTTAGCTTCTCTAAGTGCTGGGATTAAAGGCATAAGCCACCACACTCAGCCAGGTCTTTCTTTTTTAGTTTGTGACTATGGTGAATTATATTCATAGATTTCCAATATCATGCCATTCTGTGTACATACATTGCCAAGGTCTTTTATTTGCTTATGGGTTTGCTTTTTAGAGCTCTGTATCATCTTTCTTACATACATTCTCATCTCTAATGCATTCTCTACATTCTCAGTTTCAGTTTAAGTGGAGGGAGATCTTGGACACTTGTCAAGTTTTCAAGTCCTCTAGGTTTAAGATTCTGTTTTGTTTTGCCAGTCTTTTACAATTTCCTTGTCCACACCTAAGTGGATAGCAATTTTTCTTTAAGTTTCTCACCTTTAATGAGTGTTTAAAACACTCTTCTTTGGTTTAAAAGAAGCAATAATTGTATGTCCATATTCATAGTTCAGCAATGAAGGTAATTGTTAATTAAACGATATAATTGTAATACCCGGCACAAATGGTATTAAAAAAAAAAAAAAACTTGCGATGGATGACAGCTCATTGTTGGTAAGCATACACTTCAGCGGAGCAGAGCAGAAGTGTGTAGGCAAACTAGAGAACAGCCGACTAGACTCAGATTTAGTGTGCAGTGGTAAGCTATTCAGAGAGTAGAAAGAATTAGTTACTCCCAGGAACTGCAGAAATGGAAGCTAAGAGAGCTTCTGTAATTCTCTTTCATTGCTATAAACAGTATTCCCTCCCTTCAGCAACCAGTGGGCAAATGTCCAGAGGTCACCTTCCATATGAGGAACACAAACTGGTCAACACTGAATTATCCTCACGATTAGAAAAACACCTGTGACGAAGTGTGGCTCCTTACATGGGCTTTACTATATCTGTAGCAAATAATTGGAAGAACCCTGGATTTAGAGTCAAGTGAGCCTGGGTTTGAATAGCAACGGCTGTCTCTGTGTTGTTGAGCAGCCTTGGGAAAATTAGTACCTCAGAGGATCATCTCAAGGAATAAGTGGTAGAGCATGTGTGAGACAGACACAGATTTGTAGGTATGCTTTGTGTGTGGTTTGGATCCTTGTTGCAAGATGATTACACTATCTAGGGTGGTGCGTTCTGCCCAACCATGTGATCCTCCTGCCCAAAAAGTTCCGTAGCTCCAGCCTGTCACCACATTTGATGCAAATGGAGAATGAAGGACATTGAAGGCAGAGAAAACAGTTTGACCAAGGTTAGGTGGCAAGGAAGGAGAAAGCATATGTGGGAAGATGTGAGCAGTCAGGATTGGACACAAGGTTCATGTTGAGGTAGGGGGCAGACAAGCTGAAAAGTCACCTGATGTGCGACCATATCAAGCCTTGAAGATTGGTTGAATTCTCTCATCTCTCCCCTCCCGCCTTATATAGGAGGTTGGTAAGCAAGGGAGAGCCACTGAAACTTCTTTTTAAGGGAACTCCATCGTGAGAGGTGTGCCAGGGAGTCTCAAACCTTGACTGTATCAGAATCACCTGGGAGCTTGTTAAAAAATACATATACCTTGGGCCCCACCCAGACCTACTCAATCCTAATCTATAGGCTGGGATCAAGTCTTCTGTATTTTTAACAAGCTCCCTAGGCAATTCTAATGCACGCCAAAGTTTAGAAACCACTGCTTTAGAAGGTTAATCTGGCAGCAGTGTACAAGATGGATTGGAGCTGAGAGAGCCTGGAGGTTCAGAGACCTGCTTGCAACAACAATCCCGGCAGGAGATAATGAGGTTGGGGGCTGTGGGAATGGAAAGGAAGAATCAGATATGGGAGGTATTTTTGAGAGGCAGTCAGCAAGGACTGGGTAACCAATGTGATGGGGAATGTGAGGGAGAAATGGAACTGAACAAGTAATGTCAAGGTTTAGAGAAGCTGCTCTCCATGGCATGAAGGGAGAGGTAACAGAATCCCCTGGGGACCTTAGTCAAATTGCACACACCTGCTCCCCTTTCTGTGCTCATCCTCCACATCTTCCTCCTTCCCTGCAAGTTCCCTGAGATGTGTGCCAGGAGGGGGCACATCAGCTCCTTGTGGGGAAGCCTGCGTGTGTAGTTTGAGGGGAAAACTTTTCCGGGTGACACTTCTGTTGTGAGCCACTAGTTTGGCATCTTTGAGCCTGTGAGCATAGTGGTGTGGTGAGATTAGGAGGAAGGAGGGGATTGAGCTGGAGCTGACCACAGGACGTGAAATAACTTCTGGAGGCTGTGGAAATGTGAGTTCAGAGCTGGGGAGCAAGAGGTGGGCTGTGATATAAATTCAAAAGGCCACTGCATGGAGGTCATGGTGAAGACAGATGAGACTGTGGAGAGAAGAGAGGAAAGGATCCAGAGTGAAGCTTGAGGAAGGCCTATGGTTAGGAGTCATACGCAGATGAAGGGTCAAAGAAGAGCTGGCTGCAGAGGTGGGAGGAGACTGCTGTACCTCGAGGTCAACGCATGAGGCAGACATCTAGAAAGATCTGCAAACAGGAGGGCAGAACTCTAGCTCCTCTGCCATCCTTCCACCAGCGTGATTTTGTGCAGGAAGCAGTCCAATGCCCCGGGAGTATGTGGCACAGTCATGCAAAGGGGTTAACATTGTATAGGACCACACATTTGAAAAATTTCTTTACAAAATCCAGTGTCTTTTGAGCTGATGTACCAGAGACTGACAGGCTTTAACTTCTTAGACTATTCCCCCCAGGGTTTCTGATCAACTCGTAACCTTCTATACACATTTTTGGCCCAGCACAGCCAAATATAAGGTATTAAAAATCATTATAGTGCTTTGGGGTCCTTGCTCCCCCCAAAGATCCAGACATGCTGCCTGTATTTTGTGATGTCACACTGTGAAAATAGGATGTTGTGTTTTGGAGGCACCTCCAGGGTGGCCAGCAATTGACATGTCTTAAGTGAAAGAAAACAAGTTGAGTGAGCAACAGTAGAAAAAAAGGACATTTGTATCACCCAGGAAATAAAGAATTACGCAGAGATGCTATTTATGCTGCTGTGAAGCTGTGACTCTTGATAGGGACAGCATAAAGGTTGTCCACTCCTGACATTGGCAAGACTCCAGGCTGACCAGAGCTGCTCCAGTGAAGTGGGGTCAGCTGTCTCAGAAGGTGCTCTGTGAAGCTGACGCTGAATCACAGTTTGCTGTAAAAAGGGCTTACACATGTAAAACCTTGTATTTTGTCTTAGAAATACCCTGGAAACTATCACATTTTCTTAGTAGAGACACAGAGGCATCAAGTAATAAAGAAACGATTCCAAGGTTCCAGAGCTCCTGGGTAGTTGGGAAGGAGATTGAACCTACAGTTCTGGTTTGTGGGGTACAGACTTGCATGCCGGAAGAGCCCATTAAAGAATCACTTGGAGATGGGCACGGGTTAGACTCCAGTCTGCCTCTTCTTAACTGTGTGACCTGGGGCCATTCATTTGACCTTTCTGAGATTCAGTCCCCAATTGTAAAGGGCAGAAAATCATATTTACCTCCTGAGAGTAGTTTCAAGAATTAAGGATGAAGGCACCATTAAAGTGTTTGGCATGAAGTTGATCCCCCCAAATCGATGCCCGTCACCATAATTACTGGGTTTTCCCCAGTCAGCTGAACACTCATGTACTCCCCTGGATGCACCCGAACAGACACTGCTATTTTCCTTTGGCATCCCTAGTTTAGATTTTAAATGCTTTTTTCCTCATTAAAATAATTTTATAGCTGGCAGGAGCTTAGGTGTAGTTAAAATAGTACTGTTAAGAAGGTCTGTCCTTCAAGGCATTTGTAAACTGAATGGGACTTTTTGAGTGGGCCCTGGACACCAGGATTTTACAGGAAAGGTACCATAGCCCCCTTTTTTACAAGTGAACTTTTATTAAGCCACCAGCTCTCAGAACTTGCAGAATTGCTGGAAAATTGCCTTGGGCAGGGTATGCAATCACAAAATAAATAAAAGACAACAGGATGTCAGTCTTTCCAAAGCATGGGAAGAGCATGCTGTAACTTCTCACCATCCCTACCCTGGGCAAAGATGCAGCTAACCAGCTACACTGATACTTGGAATTAAGTCAGGAGACTTGGCCAGGGTCCCCCACCATACTACACCTTGGACCCGACTACCACTCTCAGTACAGGTTGCTAATTTAAATGTCATCCCCTGGCACTGCATGTTGAAACAAACTGGAAAATAGCAGGGCCTTTCTTTCATCAGATCATCGATGTCTGCCTGGCGCCTGCCTGCCCACTGTGGCCAAGAACCTGCCTTCCTGTGAGCATCCTCCAATGAACAAATACCTCAAAGACTCCTGACCTCTGGGACTTGACGACTCCTGTCCATTTTTCTCTCATTCTTTCAGCAAAAGAAATTCCTTAAGAATGGGTGAGGGATGCAGATATCTCTCAGCTCCCTATGGGGTCTTCTTTCCTGAACAAACTGAGCAGAGCCACAAAAGAATACATAAGGAAGGCTTGGCAGAATGTTTTGATACAAAATTCATTACAGGTTTGTTTATGTGCTGGGCAGTTTGGGTCCTCTTAAACCTATGTAGACACTGCAGTCCTTTTGGTTCAAGTTTTGTGTTTAGAGAGAGGTTTTGGAAGGAGATCAAAGATGTCAGATTGCTGGGCTGATTCTTAAAAGAACTGATTTGGGGAAAGACTTGAAAACATTCATACCCAGGTTTGGAAACAAGAAGCAGCAACGAGTCCAGAAAGCTTGGTGACACGGATAACAGTTTTATTTTTAAGAAAAAGAGAATTTGAGTGGCTTCTGCACACCTTATCCCTCCTTAATCTCCACATCTTCCACATGTATTTTTCTTGTTTTGTAACACTGTCTAAGACTCAAGTGTGAAATCCATCATCCACCACCTGACCCCCACCTTTGAGTGGGCAGAAGACGTTGTGGAGGTGACTGGAATTCATCGGGGTCATATCTAAGCATGATTTAAGAGATCCATTTGGGACATTGTCTTCTTTCTTTTGTGTTTTTTCTTCCTTCTTTACAGTACACCATCAATAGAGATTTGTTGGCTTGTCATCCAATTTCCTAAATTTCCTGACTTCTCCCTTGTCGGGCCTTTATTACTATCTGTATCTCTCTGGCTCCCAGGTGATAAAAATGCTCACATTTTCGGCCGGGCACGGTGACTTACGCCTGTAATCCCAGCCGAGGCGGGTGTATCACGAGGTCAGGAGACCGAGACCATCCTGGCTAACATGGTGAAACCCCGTCTTTACTAAAAACACAAAAAATTAGCTGGACGTGGTGGCAGGTGCCTGTAGTCCCAGCTACTCGGGAGGCTGAGGCAGGAGAATGGCATGAACCCGGGGGGCAGAGCTTGCAGTGAGCCAAGATCGTGCCACTGCACTCCAGCCTGGGCGACAGAGTGAGACTCCGTTTCAAAAAAAAAAAAAAAAAGCTCACATTTTCTTAGGAAATACTCAGTTGTATTCTCTTTGTTGTGAAGGCTCCTTTGTCCACTCCATCTCCTCCATTCAGGGGAGGTTTTCAGAGATAATGAGTGAACTCAGAGGGATATGATGTACCTTTTCAAATCAGGGTCTATTTCCAGTTTTTCAGGCTTGTTTTAGAGTGTGTGGTTCAGGCATAGAGAGCAGGGTTTATTTGGACACCCGGAGTTACTTGGCTATGCTACCCACTACCTTTTAATCTGAAGATACCTCATTGCATTGCTCTGCGTATGTGCAGAGGAAATTTGGGACCCTGGTCACCTTTGGCATATCTTGATAGTTGTATGTGCCTGCTTGTTGTTGCTGTATATTGCTACAGCAATATGGCTCATCATCTTTCTACCTAAGCAGATACAGGGGAAAACAAAACACTACCATAACCAAAACTACAGAAATGAGTTTCATAAGCATTTTCTGTAACTGCTGCATCTACCCAGATCCAATAGGAATTGGAGGGCATTGGCATCGTTAGGAACCAGGGCAAAAGTTCCTGCTGCAATATAAAATCTATAGATTATGCTTGGAATCAGTGAAAACCATTGCCCTTTATGCCAGCTGCTTCCTGAAGGAGCCAAGAAAAGTGTATAGTTCAGGGGAAATGCAAATATAAGCTCCCTCCTACCTATAGCAGGAAATTAGAAACCTCTTTGGTTAGCACAAATGGATTATGATTTTTTTTGCAAGAGAGAACAGGAGAGGGGAAAGATACTTGAGGTGGCATTGTATACCATAAAACTATATTTATGTGCTAAGACAAGCAATTGATGTTGTTCTATAAAATACAGTAAACACCTCCTCCCTGCCCTTTTGAATGTCAGTCAGAATTCAGAATCATGAAATTTTATAGTATTACTGGTTAGAAGGGCTTCCCACTGGGAGCAGATGCCATCTCTGTCTTCATAGACTCAGAGAAAGTCCTGACATGTTTCATGGCGTTCGTACGTGGAAGTCTGTGAAATGGAAAGGAAAACAGCTTTTTCTGTCAACCTGTCACTGATATAAGCTTTTACATTCCATCAGAATGACTAAACTTTAAAGCTGTTTTCTTCAGTGCTGAGTATCTCTCAGAACTCCCAAGTGTTATCAGATTGATAGAGTCCCAGCATATGATAGAAGACCAAAGCATTTTGTGGCATGATATTAAAAATTCATTCAAATACTTGATAAAGCGTGGTTGACAAAAGTGTGAAATGGAATAAGGTAGAGTGAATTTCTTCATGGTTTATTGCCCTTGATTTCTCTCCACAAAATAAATAGACAGAATGGACTAAAATCTCTTCTTTATGAAGGTGGGATCCTGGCAGCTGAAGGCCTGCTCATAAAAATCCTCTCTGTGCCACATACCCTTGCAATGTTCAAAGTTGGAAGCAATGGAAATGTATTGCTGTTATACGTATTCATGTTTCAGACTGAGTGAATATGTAGGGGATGCTTTTATGAAGTTGCTGAGACCCTATTAAGAATAGAGAAATAAAACACACTTGTTTTTCCCTTGAAGCTTGTTTTTTTTAGGGGGGGTTCGTGATTTTAGTGATTATAGTGATATTGGCAATTCATGGTGGTGGTGGCGGCCTGGTGGCAGTCCTCCCACAGAAGGTATTTAAAAGAAAACACTCTTTTCATGGTCTCCCTTTCCTGCCTGCCATCTTGTTTTAAAAGAGAAGCATTAAATAGCAAATCTTTAAAGCCACTGCAAGCCAAGCCTATGTTTTCATCTGTCTCCCTCCCTTGCCAGGCCTCCCTCTGCCTTTCTGACCTGCTACCCGCTTCCTTCCTTCTGTCCCTCCCTCCTCTCAGAGGACATGGGGAGTGAGAGGCTTCCCCCTGCTTCCCTGCAATGGTGGGACAGAATGCCTCATTGGTTTCAGATATTAACTTCTATGCTGAAAACCCGGTTGGAGCTGGTGTGACAAATGGATTTTACCTGCTGCTGGAAAACACAGCCCTGTCCCACCCGCCTGCACACACAAGCCCTTTTCCCCATCTTGCAGAGCCCAACCCAGGGAGCAGGGAACAGAGAGCTGCCCCGCGGCACCATCTGTTTCTGCCAGCATCTATGTTGGGCCCCGCCGGTTACATCTGTTGAGAAGAACAGTGTACTTGATGAGTTGTTGGAAAGAAATGTTTAGTCTCCCCCATCATCTCTGTTAGCCATTATGAGGCTGCTGGGCTCACGTGGGTGTATCTATGTGTGCTGCCTCTCAGGCCTCATCTGTATCAATTGGAAATCAGTCACTGGGAGTTAGTTGCAGTCAGCAGGGACCCAAGGCATTTCCCAGTGACATCAATTCGTCTTCTCTTGCAGAAATTCAGGAAACAATTAAAATTCTGATGCGTTCCAGGGAGGATTTCAAATAAATCAGCCGATAGCTGATATCTTGTAACTCTTGGTAGCAAAGCAAAATTAACAACCCAGCCGCATCTGTGTACAGTATGCTAAAATAAAGAAATTAACCATGCATCACCTCCAATAGAGGAAGCAGCTGGCCTGTTCTCAACCTTTCCATAAGTACCCAAAAGCTACTGATTTGTTAAGTTGTCATTCTCCTTATGGACATCAAGGACTTCCTGCATATGCCAAAAACTGAGCTGGCCAAATAATCAGTAAGTTATGGAAAATCCAGGCACTGATTAAACTCAGTTAGAGCTCCCATGTTATGCAGAGGAAAGCTGACATTTTGAGGCGAACCCAGTTGATAGCTGCTGAGGAGGTAATACAGGATGCAAGTAGGTTTGGCAGCAGATTTAGCCAGAATTTTGTCAGAATTTGAGGATTTTAGAATCATAATCAGATAGCCAGTATTCTCTCTCTCCCCTCAAACCAAATGCATTGTGCAAGAACTTGTGTTAATTGTCCCTGTTAATTACAGTGATACCACCTCAGTTTTTCCAGGCTCTTTTTTGCAGGTGTCTTTGTGGTAATTTTTTGTCTTACCACTTGCTGACCAATAGAACTCATCATTCTTCCTAGATTCTCTTGAAAAGTAGCATAAGAACTGCTCGGGAATAATGTTCCCTTGAAAAATAAAAATCTCAGCATCACACACAAGTAAAAGCCATGTGCCTTATTGAAGTTCTAAGTCTATATTGTGTGTGTGTACATGCCCGTCACATAAAAATGTAATCTTTTATTAGTTTGAGTGGATTTTTTTTCCTAGAAAGATGCGTAAAATTTTAAAGTAAAAAGAATGTAGTGGGCCAGGTGGGGTTGCCCATGCCTGTAATCCCAGCACTTTGGGAGGCTAAGGTATAAGGTAGGAGGATTGCTTGAGCCCACGAGTTCAGGACCAACCTGGGCAACATAGTGAGACCTCATCTCTACAGTAAAGTCAAAAAATGAGGTGGGAGGATCGCTTGAGCCCAAGATGTTGAGGCTGCAGTGAACTGTGATCTCGCCACTGCGCTCCCACCTGGGTGACAGAGCGAGACCCTACGGCAAAAAAAAAAAAAAAAAAATACAATGGCTGGAAAACAAAACATCACTTGAAAATTTTCCCACCTTTTAAATTCCCAGCACTGGGAAGGAAGGGGGCAGGTATGGTAGTGACCATAGGGTGAGCTCAGGGCGTGGTTCATAGGGTGGGCTCAGTGAGAATCACATTAGGATGAGAGTAAACTCTTAAGCAGAACCACAGTGGAGACATTCAAGAGTGGTGGAGAATGAATGCCATTCCTCTCCCTGTAAGAGGGCACACTATGAGAAAAGTCAAAGAAGTAAAGAATGGAGGAAGATAGATAGGGCTAATCAGGGCAGAGAGAGCAGGAAAGGGTCCACTGAACCCCTTAAAAACAGCAGCTGTTGTCACCCACCCAGTGCTTACAGCACCTGGTGCATTCTGGGTACTCAGCGTACAATCCCTGATAATCATCACAATTTTGCCGACAAAGTACAGCTGTAAATTACTTCCCCCACCTCTCCCCAGTCAGCAGGGAGCTGCTTACTACTGATAATGAGTGAAAATACTCAGGTACTCTTATACCTAGAGATCATGGAGAGAAGTAGTTAGGAGCTGTGTACTATTGAGATAGGAAGCTCTTCCACACACCTTGCTATGGGCTTCCTTTGCATGCTGCACTGGTTACATCAGGCATGCTTTGTGCTCTGCAGCCTTCCTATTTAAACATTTGCCCTCAAAAACTTCATGGCAAGCATAAGAATTAGCAGTTTTTCCAACCTACAGAGAATTACCTGCTGTCTCTAGAGGATTCTCAAAATATGCCGATAGCAATTTGAGGCATTATAAATCTATCCAGGTTGGTTCTGACCATGTTGTAGAAGTAATTTCAGCTGGCACATCACATGAAAGAACAGATTTGAAAACAGTGGTGTGCATGCCCCTGAAGGTTTCATCTCGGCTAATGGTCTCACCACCTTATGGCACTACTTTGGATTTTGACAACAGTACCAAAGAAAATGTGTATAGTCTGGAAAAGATTTATCACTAAGTATGACTGTATATCACTCTGTATATACCCCCTTGTTATAAATCTCCAGGAAGACTGATCACTTGGTATATGTAAGCATGTAGGTACGTGCATGTACAAGTCAGGAGTGTGCTGTGTACTTGTCTAGTATCACTTGGTGTATTAGTATATATATGTGTGTGTGTGTGTGTGTATTTATGTATGTATAATAACTCATAGCAAATGTGTGGACATAGATGAGAGTATAGGTTGGAGAAAGACCAGTTTGTGGACATTGTATATACAGAAATTCTCAAGATTTCTCATGTGGTGTGTGTGCATGTGGGCTTGTACATGTGCGTAGGTGTACATTCCCACAGTGTCTTCCATGAGTGATGTAGGGTATTATTGACTTGGGTAAGCAATCACTGCTTACATGAGGAGGCATGTCGTCTTGATCAGCATTTAATGGGAGGGGAAAGTCTAATTCAGTAAAAACGCAACTGTTAAATCTTAACTGCCTTAGCCTTTCATTCTGAGCTAAGACATTATACTAAAATTTCTAAAGGAGACACATGGTTATTTTTTGCATATTATGCTAATAAAAATAGTGACTGGTGTGACTTAGTGGTTGGAGAAAAGGGGCTTAGGACTGTAAATATTGGTAGATTTTCCTTTCAGTACACCTTTATAAGTTATCCGTTTAATCTTAAAGGAAATTCAAATGCTGATCCAACTGGGAAATCAAACTCCGATGCAGGCAACTCAGGGACCTGTTCTCTGACTCATGTACTTGAACAGTGTTCACAGTGAGAACAGTTGAGTGCATTTAGAAGCTAGATCCACTTCAGGAAGTTAGCAGTAGGAAGCATTTCTTTTCCTGTCGACTGGGATGTAGGGGGGTGTTAGAACTTTTGCCCTCTACTTTTGCAAGTATGTTTTAGGGAACTTTATAATTAGCTTTTGTGCATATTTTAATTATTTTTATTATTTTTACCCATCATCAGGTGGGATTAATTTTGACTGAGAGCAACAGTATAGTGGTATTCTCCTAAAACAGGAAGAAGGGAGACGTGTACCTGTAAAAGGGTACTGCTGGATGATGTATTCCCCTGGCCTCTGAAAATGCACAGTGGTCAGGGCTACCTGCTCATTTCTATTGCATTATATGCACAAATCACCATTGAACCTCAAAAAAATCCTAAAAGAGCAAGTCTCGAGGTAGGTAAATCCACAGCCACAATTACTACTAAATGAGAACTTTTAGTTTGGAAACGAACACCTAGAGAGTGGCAAAAAGTCAATGTTACTGCAGATACTAGAAGGGCACAGCATGGGTAAAAACACAGTTTATCAAATACTGTGATACTACGATGTGGAAGCTTGCCTGGTCACATTTTAGAAAAAACAGTGTGTCATTTTGATCAGAGAAGTTTTAACATAACATACAGTAAACTTATAAAATTCATTATACCAAAAATAATATAGACACTAAATATAATTAGAGTCAGATATTTTCACAGTGTTAATGGATGATTCCAATCCTCAATCAACAGTTATTGGGAACCTACATGTGCTCACAGTCCATAGGAGAATATGGACTATCTGAACAGATAACTATGACAACTTGGCAGGTGCTAAAGTGGGATATGAACGAAGTGGTTCTGGGAAACACAGAGGGCAAAACAGCCAACTCTACCAAGGATTGTTGATGAAGGAGATTAAACTCTTTCTTTTTTTTATTTTTATTTTTATTTATTTATTTATTTATTTTTTGAGACAGAGTCTTGCTCTGTCTTGGTGGTGGCGTGATCTCAGCTCACTGCACCTCAGCCTTGTGGGTTCAAGGGATTCTTCTGCCTTAGCCTCCCAAGTAGCTGGGATTACAGGCACCCACTACCACATCCAGCTAATTTTTGTGTTTTTAATGGAGATGGGGTTTTACCATGTTGGCCAGGCTGGTCTTGAACTCCTGACCTCAAGTGATCCACCTGCCTGGGCCCCCCAAAGTGCTGGGATTACAGGCATGAGCCACCATGCCCCACCAAACTCTTTCCTTTGATGTTTATATTCTTGAAGATAAATTTGGTCTTCAGTAAACTGTCACTTGGTAACCCTACCAGAAACCCTGGGAGCAGACCAGGGTGGAAGTTCTTATATAGTCTTATGTTCTTATTTTTAGCTGCCAGGAGATTCCAGTTTGGGAAAGTAAAGAATGCCTGGATTGATACTAAGAGAATAAGTGAACTCCAGGTCTCAAATTTTTTTAAGTAAATCTTTGTCAAGGATCTTTGTAGAGCAAGGAATCTCAGATGATTTATGCATCTGTAGAATAACACCTCCCCCCTCTTTTTTTTTTCTGGAGATGGAGTCTTGCTCTGTTGCCCAGGCTGGAGTGCAGTGGGGCGACTTTGGCTCACTGCAAGCTCCGCCTCCTGGGTTCACACCATTCTCCTGCCTCAGCCTCCTGAGTAGCTGGGACTACAGGCGCCCACCACGCCTGGCTAACTTTTTGTATTTTTAGCAGAGATGGGCTTTCACTGTGTTAGCCAGGATGATCTCGATCTCCTGACCTTGTGATCCACCCGCCTCAGCCTCCCAAAGTGCTAGAATTACAGGTGTGAGCCACCACGCCTGGCTGAATAACACCACTTTTCAATAATGAAGCTGGTTAACCTAGCCAAAAGTTTTGGTGGACTTGACGCCTTAAAGGTGGCCTTTATAAAGTGAGAACCTCTGACAGCTATTTCATGGTTTTAAATAGTGGGTGTTTGAAATCATTCTGGCAGCTCACCAAATGTTTCCTTTGCGTCTTGACTACTGAAAGAATCTTGACTACAGGTACAGATTTTATGTATACTTACTAAAATAATATAACTTGGCTGGGCGTGGTGGGTCACACCTGTAATCCCAGTACTTTGGGAGGCCGAGGTGGGTAGATCATGGGGTCAGGAGTTCAAGACCAGCCTGGCCAAGATAGTGAAACCCTGTCTCTACTAGAAACACAAAAATTAGCTGGGCATGCTGGCGCACACCTGTAATCCCAGCTACTCTGGAGGCTGAGGCAGGAGAATTGCTTGAACCCGGGGGACAGAGGTTGCAGGGAGCCAAGATTGCGCCACTGCACTCCAGCCTGCGTGACAGTGAGGCTCCATCTCAAAAAATAATAATAATAAATAATCATATTATTTATGTCCCAGCCATCCCATGCCCTGTCTGGCACTGCTACCAGCATTGGGGAATTGGGAGGAGAGCTGAGGAGCAGCTCCCCTGTAGGCTCCTTTGTCTTCATTGATTGACATATCCAAGGAGTCTTGTTCCCAACAATGATTCCAATATGAGCAAAAGCGCTCATCTTCAAACAGCCTTGTGTATTTAGGTTACCAGAATGTTCCAGATTTCTGAAATGACTGTCTCACCTATCTAAAATATGTTATTCTAGGCAAGTGACACCTGTGTCTTACTTATTCCTCTATCCTATAACAGAGGAGGGATTCAGTAAATGATTCCCAAAGGGGTCTACATGAGAGCCAGAGGTGGTCTGAGCAATCCAGCCTGTGTAGGCACCTGGGTGAGAAGTCCTGGGGAGCCAGAAACTCTATGAAATAAACAAGTAGAGGGACCCAGAAAAGACAAAGGGGTGACAATGTTCCCTACTTTCCATTTGACAAGGAACCTGGGTGGATTGCAGGTAATATCACTGGGGGTTATCCTGAGAGATGGCGCAGCAGCTTGTTGTTTTTGGTAGAAACCTGCAGTGTTTCTGCAGAAGATAAGATTCTTCTTATCTTCATGCCCCTTCCTCAGTCCTCCTTAGAGTTACCTAAGCACAATTTCTTTTTTATTTTATTTATTTATTTTTTTTGAGGCAGGGTCTCACTTTGTCACCCAGGCTGGAGGGCAGTGGTGTGGTCTCAGCTTACTACAGCCTCTACCTCCTGGGCTCAAGTGATCTTGAGGCTCAAGCCTCAAGTAGCTGGGACTACAGACATGTACCACCATGCCCAGCTAATTTTTGTGTTTTTTGTAAAGATGGGATTTCACCATGTTGCCCAGGCTGGTCTTGAACTCCTAGGCTCAAGCGATAATGCCCACCTCGGCCTCCCAAAGCGCTGGGATTACAGGCATGAGCCACCATGCCTGGCCTCTTTTTAAACACTTTTTGTGTACACACTGCTTTTGGAGTAAAAAGAACATGGAGTCTTCAGTCATATCCTCCTGAATTTAATGCTAAGGAGCTGCGTAACATTTCTGAAATCTTCCCATGTTTATTAATGAGAGAATAATTCTACCTACCTTGTAGGGTTAAAGTTTGAGTACAGTAGCATAGAAGAATTCGCCCAGCACCTAGTAGGCTGTCAGCGCATGTTACCTTTCCTTTCCCCAATGCTCCCTAAAGCTAAGTTCATTGGCCCATCATGTAGAGTAACGACCACGGGCGGTGAATTACTTGTGATGCTCTTCCAAGGACTGAATGAGGAGAGACATTTTAATCAAAGCACCAGCCAAGTTTTGTAGCGATGAACATACAATTAGTGACCTCCTCCTATCAGGGATAATCAGCAGTGGGACTGGCAGAATTGGAGTTTTTTTACATGGGTGATCTGGGCACAGATATTCAGTCAGCTCTGTGTCCCTTAGAACTGGGAGGCAGGAGGCATTTGCAGCTTAGTCACAAACTGGGTAGCCTGCATTCATCTGACAGGCCTCCAGAACACAATGTCAGGAGGGAGGTTTAGCACTGGAGAGACAATTATGAGACTCTCAGAGGTGAAAAAGAGGATTCTGCTCACTGCCCAGAAAGAGAGAATATGGCATAGAAAGGGGGTGGTAAAATACGTTGCCTGACACACACCAAAAAGGCCTGTCAGTTACTGAGGTCCCATCGCTGTCTCAGGCTTAGACTGCATGAGAGAATGTATTTAGGGGGAAAGATGTATAGCTTAGCCCCAGTAGCTACTGGGGTGAATCTCCAGGGCTCAAAGCACGAGTTACAGTTTGTCTTTAGTTTACTTAATAAGCTTCCTGGACCGTCTGATTTCTTTACAGCCTAAAACAGAGGTTAACAAGTCTCCCAGTGCAGTGGATCCAAAGTTGGTGGGCTCAGTTTGGGAGCAAAGAGCTCCCCGTTTGGGGCTCAGTTGATGTCATCATTTTATGGCAGCATATTAACACAGAGTAAATAGTTTATTCCCCAGGGTACTCACCCATTCCCTCAGAGGTAAGTGTCAACTCCTTCAAGAGAGGTCTGCTCACCTGACCTCCCAATTCTCAAGAAGCCTCACCTCAGACATTCTCATAGCCTTTCTCTGGCCTTCATAGGTCTTTCTTTGTCCCATTCCACAATGACAATGCCTTCATGACAGAGATGAAATGAAGGTTGGGGGCAGCCTAGGCTGTAGTCCTGGTGCTGCACCACTAGCTGTAGAGCCTTGGCCAAGTCATGTCCCTCTCTGATTTTTCCATTATGTCAACTGGAAAATATAGTCAGACTACCTGCCATGTGTGCCTCACAGCACAGTCTGAAGCATGAGCTGATGGAATACATGTGCACGCATATTGCATAGTTTGAGGAAGTATTCACATATACAGTGGTGATTTAAGTAGACTTATTAAGATTTTCATTTCTTCATGAAATTGAGACTAGACCATCTGAAGTCATTGA